>NW_027043286.1:0-223891 GCF_036013475.1 Columba livia
GTTAGAAAGAAGAAAGAAAGAAGTAAGAAAGATGTAAGAAAGAAGTAATAAAGAGGTAAGAAAGAAGTAAGAAAGAAGTAAGAAAGAAAGAAGTAAGAAAGAAGAAATAAAGTAGTAAGAAAGAAGTAAGAAAGAAGTAAGAAAAAAGTAAGAAAGAAGTAAGAAAGAAGTAAAAAGAAAGAAGAAAGAAGTAAGAAAGAAGTAAGAAAGAAGTACGAAAGAAGTAAGAAAGAATTAAGAAAGAAAGAAGTAAGAAAGAAGTAAGAAAGAAAGAAGAAAGAAGTAAGAAAGAAGTAAGAAAGAAGTATGAAAGAAGTAAGAAAGAAAGAAGAAAGAAGTAAGAAAGAAGTAAGAAAGAAGTATGAAATAAGTAAGAAAGACGAAAGAAAGAAGTAATAAATAACTAAGAAAGAAGTAAGAAAGAAGTAAGAAAGAAGTAAGAAAGAAGAAAGAAATAAGAAAGAAGTAAGAAAGAAGTAAGAAAGAAGTAAGAAAGAAGAAAGAAGAAAGAAAGAAGTAAGAAAGAAGAAAGAAAGAAGTAAGAAAGAAGTAAGAAAGAAGTAAGAAAGAAGTAAGAAAGAAAGAAGAAAGAAGTAAGAAAGAAGTAAGAAAGAAGTAAGAAGGAATGAAGAAAGAAGTAAGAAAGAAGAAAGAAAGTAGTAAGAAAGAAAGAAGAAAGAAAGAAGTAAGAAAGAAGAAATAAAGAAGTAAGAAGGAAGTAAGAAAGAAGAAAGAAAGAAGTAAGAAAGAAAGAAGAAAGAAGTAAGAAAGAAGTAAGAAAGAAGTAAGAAAGAAGTACGAAAGAAGTAAGAAAGAATTAAGAAAGAAAGAAGTAAGAAAGAAGTAAGAAAGAAAGAAGAAAGAAGTAAGAAAGAAGTAAGAAAGAAGTACGAAAGAAGTAAGAAAGAAAGTAGAAAGAAGTAAGAAAGAAGTAAGAAACAAGTAAGAAAGAAGTAAGAAAGAAAGAAGAAAGAAGAAAGAAAGAAGTAAGAAAGAAGTAAGAAAGAAGTAAGAAAGAAGTACGAAAGATGTAAGAAAGAATTAAGAAAGAAAGAAGTAAGAAAGAGGTAAGAAAGAAAGAAGAAAGAAGTAAGAAAGAAGTAAGAAAGAAGTAAGAAAGAAAGAAGAAAGAAGTAAGAAAGAAGTAAGAAAGAAGTAAGAAAGAAGTAAGAAAGAAGTAAGAAAGAAGAAAGAAAGAAGTAAGAAAGAAGAAAGAAAGAAGTAAGAAAGAAGTAAGAAAGAAGTAAGAAAGAAGTAAGAAAGAAGTGAGAAAGAAGTAAGAAAGAAGGAAGAAAGGAGAAAAAAGAAGTTAGAAAGAAGTAAGAAAGAAGTAAGAAAGAAGTAAGAAAGGAGTAAAAAAGAAGTATGAAAGAAGTAAGAAAGAAGAAAGAAAGAAGTAAGAAAGAAGTAAGAAAGAAGTAAGAAAGAAGTAAGAAAGAAGTAAGAAAGAAGTAAGAAAGAAGAAAGAAAGAAGTAAGAAAGAAGTAAGAAAGAAATAAGAAAGAAGTAAGAAAGAAAGAAGAAAGAAGTAAGAAAGAAGTAAGAAAGAAGTAAGAAAGAAGAAAAAAGAAGTTAAAAAGAAGTAAGAAAGAAGTAAGAAAGAAGTAAGAAAGAAGTAAGAAAGAAGTAAGAAAGAAGTATGAAAGAAGTAAGAAAGAAGAAAGAAAGAAGTAAGAAAGAAGTAAGAAAGAAGTAAGAAGGAATGAAGAAAGGAGTTAGAAAGAAGAAAGAAAGAAGTAAGAAAGAAGTAAGAAAGAAGTAATAAAGAGGTAAGAAAGAAGTAAGAAAGAAGTAAGAAAGAAAGAAGAAAGAAGTAAGAAAGAAGTAAGAAAGAAGAAAGAAAGTAGTAAGAAAGAAGAAAGAAAGAAGTAAGAAAGAAGTAAGAAAGAAGTAAGAAAGAAGTAAAAAAGAAAGAAGAAAGAAGTAAGAAAGAAGTAAGAAAGAAGTACGAAAGAAGTAAGAAAGAATTAAGAAAGAAAGAAGTAAGAAAGAAGTAAGAAAGAAAGAAGAAAGAAGTAAGAAAGAAGTAAGAAAGAAGTATGAAAGAAGTAAGAAAGAAAGAAGAAAGAAGTAAGAAAGAAGTAAGAAAGAAGTATGAAATAAGTAAGAAAGACGAAAGAAAGAAGTAATAAATAAGTAAGAAAGAAGTAAGAAAGAAGTAAGAAAGAAGTAAGAAAGAAAGAAGAAAGAAGTAAGAAAGAAGTAAGAAAGAAGTAAGAAAGAAGTACGAAAGAAGTAAGAAAGAATTAAGAAAGAAAGAAGTATGAAAGAAGTAAGAAAGAAGAAAGAAGTAAGAAAGAAGTAAGAAAGAAGTAAGAAAGAAGTAAGAAAGAAGAAAGAAAGAAGTAAGAAAGAAGAAAGAAAGAAGTAAGAAAGAAGTAAGAAAGAAGTAAGAAAGAAGTAAGAAAGAAAGAAGAAAGAAGTAAGAAAGAAGTAAGAAAGAAGTAAGAAGGAATGAAGAAAGAAGTAAGAAAGAAGAAAGAAAGAAGTAAGAAAGAAAGAAGAAAGAAGTAAGAAAGAAGTAAGAAAGAAGTAAGAAAGAAGTACGAAAGAAGTAAGAAAGAATTAAGAAAGAAAGAAGTAAGAAAGAAGTAAGAAAGAAAGAAGAAAGAAGTAAGAAAGAAGTAAGAAAGAAGTACGAAACAAGTACGAAAGAATTAAGAAAGAAAGAAGTATGAAAGAAGTAAGAAAGAAGAAAGAAGTAAGAAAGAAGTAAGAAAGACGAAAGAAAGAAGTAATAAATAAGTAAGAAAGAAGTAAGAAAGAAGTAAGAAGGAAGTAAGAAAGAAAGAAGAAAGAAGTAAGAAAGAAGTAAGAAAGAAGTAAGAAAGAAGTACGAAAGAAGTAAGAAAGACTTAAGAAAGAAAGAAGTATGAAAGAAGTAAGAAAGAAGAAAGAAGTAAGAAATAAGTAAGAAAGACGAAAGAAAGAAGTAATAAATAAGTAAGAAAGAAGTAAGAAAGAAGTAAGAAAGAAGTAAGAAAGAAAGAAGAAAGAAGTAAGAAAGAAGTAAGAAAGAAGTAAGAAAGAAGTAAGAAAGAAGTACGAAAGAAGTAAGAAAGAATTAAGAAAGAAAGAAGTAAGAAAGAAGTAAGAAAGAAGAAAGAAGTAAGAAAGAAGTAAGAAAGAAGTAAGAAAGAAGTAAGAAAGAAGTAAGAAAGAAGTAAGAAAGAAGAAAGAAAGAAGTAAGAAAGAAGAAAGAAAGAAGTAAGAAAGAAGTAAGAAAGAAATAAGAAAGAAGTAAGAAAGAAAGAAGAAAGAAGTAAGAAAGGAGAAAGAAAGTAGTAAGAAAGAAAGAAGAAAGAAAGAAGTAAGAAAGAAGAAATAAAGAAGTAAGAAAGAAGTAAGAAAGAAGAAAGAAAGAAGTAAGAAAGAAAGAAGTAAGAAAGAAGTAAGAAAGAAGTAAGAAAGAAGTAAGAAAGAAGTACGAAAGAAGTAAGAAAGAATTAAGAAAGAAAGAAGTAAGAAAGAAGTAAGAAAGAAAGAAGAAAGAAGTAAGAAAGAAGTAAGAAAGAAGTACGAAAGAAGTAAGAAAAAATTAAGAAAGAAAGAAGTATGAAAGAAGTAAGAAAGAAGAAAGAAGTAAGAAAGAAGTAAGAAAGAAGTATGAGAGAAGTAATAAAGAAGTAAGAAAGAAGTAAGAAAGAAAGAAGAAAGAAGAAAGAAAGAAGAAAGAAGTAAGAAAGAAGTAAGAAGGAATGAAGAAAGAAGTAAGAAAGAAGAAAGAAGTAAGAAAGAAGTAAGAAAGAAAGAAGTAAGAAAGAAGTAAGAAAGAAGTAAGAAAATAGAAAAAAGTAGTTAGAAAGAAGTAAGAAAGAAGTAAGAAAGAAGTAAGAAAGAAGAAAGAAAGAAGAAAGAAAGAAAGAAGAAAGAAATAAGAAAGAAGTAAGAGAGTAGTAAGAAAGAAGTAAGAAAGAAGTAAGAAATAAGTAAGAAGGAATGAAGAAAGAAGTAAGAAAGAAGTAAGAAAGAAGAAAGAAAGAAGTAAGAAAGAAGTAAGAAAGAAGAAAGAAAGAAGAAAGAAAGAAAGAAGAAAGAAATAAGAAAGAAGTAAGAGAGTAGTAAGAAAGAAGTAAGAAAGAAGTAAGAAATAAGTAAGAAGGAATGAAGAAAGAAGTAAGAAAGAAGTAAGAAAGAAGAAAGAAAGAAGTAAGAAAGAAGAAAGAAAGAAGTAAGAAAGAAGTAAGAAAGAAGTAAGAAAGAAGAAAGAAGGAAGAAAGAAAGAAAGAAGAAAGAAGTAAGAAAGAAGTAAGAGAGAAGTAAGAAAGAAGTAAGAAAGAAGTAAGAAAGAAGTAAGAAGGTAAGAAGAAAGAAGTAAGAAAGAAGTAAGAAAGAAGAAAGAAGTAAGAAAGAAGAAAGAAAGAAGTAAGAAAGAAGTAAGAAAGAAGACAGAAGTAAGAAAGAAAGAAGAAAGAAGTAAGAAAGAAGTAAGAAAGAAATAAGAAAGAAAGAAGAAAGAAGAAAGAAAGAAGTAGGAAAGAAGTAAGAAAGAAGTAAGAAAGAAGTAATAAAGAATTAAGAAGGAATGAAGAAAGAAGTAAGAAAGAAGAAAGAACGAAGTAAGAAAGAAGTAAGAAAGAAGTAAGAAGGAATGAAGAAAGGAGTTAGAAAGAAGAAAGAAAGAAGTAAGAAAGAAGTAAGAAGAAGTAAGAAAGAAGTAAGAAAGAAGTAAAAAAGAAAGAAGAAAGAAGTAAGAAAGAAGTAAGAAAGAAGTACGAAAGAAGTAAGAAAGAATTAAGAAAGAAAGAAGTAAGAAAGAAGTAAGAAAGAAAGAAGAAAGAAGTAAGAAAGAAGTAAGAAAGAAGTATGAAAGAAGTAAGAAAGAAAGAAGAAAGAAGTAAGAAAGAAGTAAGAAAGAAGTATGAAAGAAGTAAGAAAGACGAAAGAAAGAAGTAATAAATAAGTAAGAAAGAAGTAAGAAAGAAGTAAGAAAGAAGTAAGAAAGAAAGAAGAAAGAAGTAAGAAAGAAGTAAGAAAGAAGTAAGAAAGAAGTAAGAAAGAAGTAAGAAAGAAGTACGAAAGAAGTAAGAAAGAATTAAGAAAGAAAGAAGTAAGAAAGAATTAAGAAACAAAGAAGAAAGAAGTAAGAAAGAAGTAAGAAAGAAGTAAGAAAGAAGTAAGAAAGAAGTAAGAAAGAAGTAAGAAGAAGAAGAAAGAAGAAAGAAAGAAGAAAGAAAGAAGTAAGAAAGAAGTAAGAAAGAAGTAAGAAAGAAGTAAGAAAGAAAGAAAAGAAGTAAGAAAGAAGTAAAAAAGAAGTAAGAAGAAAGAAGAAAGAAGTAAGAAAGAAGAAAGAAGTAGTAAGAAAGAAAGAAGAAAGAAAGAAGTAAGAAAGAAGAAATAAAGAAGTAAGAAAGAAGTAAGAAAGAAGAAAGAAAGAAGTAAGAAAGAATTAAGAAAGAAGTAAGAAAGAAGTAGGAAAGAAGTACAAAAGAAGTAAGAAAGAATTAAGAAAGAAAGAAGTATGAAAGAAGTAAGAAAGAAGAAAGAAGTAAGAAAGAAGTAAGAAAGAAGTATGAGAGAAGTAAGAAAGAAGAAAGAAAGAAGTAAGAAAGAAGTAAGAAATAAGTAAGAAAGAAGTAATAAAGAAGTAAGAAAGAATTAAGAAAGAAAGAAGAAAGAAGTAAGAAAGAAGAAAGAAGTAAGAAAGAAGTAAGAAGGAATGAAAAAAGAAGTAAGAAAGAAGAAAGAAGTAAGAAAGAAGTAAGAAAGAAAGAAGTAAGAAAGAAATAAGAAAGAAGTAAGACAATAGAAAAAAGTAGTTAGAAAGAAGTAAGAAAGAAGTAAGAAAGAAGTAAGAAAGAAGAAAGAAAGAAGAAAGAAAGAAAGAAGAAAGAAGTAAGAAAGAAGTAAGAGAGTAGTAAGAAAGAAGTAAGAAAGAAGTAAGAAATAAGTAAGAAGGAATGAAGAAAGAAGTAAGAAAGAAGTAAGAAAGAAGAAAGAAAGAAGAAAGAAAGAAGAAAGAAAGAAGTAAGAAAGAAGTAAGAAAGAAGTAAGAAAGAAGTAAGAAAGAAAGAAGAAAGAAGTAAGAAAGAAGTAAGAAAGAAATAAGAAAGAAAGAAGAAAGAAGAAAGAAAGAAGTAGGAAAGAAGTAAGAAAGAAGTAAGAAAGAAGTAATAAAAAATTAAGAAGGAATGAAGAAAGAAGTAAGAAAGAAGAAAGAACGAAGTAAGAAAGAAGTAAGAAAGAAGTAAGAAAGAAGTAAGAAAGAAGTACGAAAGAAGTAAGAAAGAATTAAGAATGAAAGAAGTAAGAAAGAAGTAAGAAAGAAAGAAGAAAGAAGTAAGAAAGAAGTAAGAAAGAAGTATGAAAGAAGTAAGAAAGAAAGAAGAAAGAAGTAAGAAAGAAGTAAGAAAGAAGTATGAAATAAGTAAGAAAGACGAAAGAAAGAAGTAATAAAGAATTAAGAAAGAAGTAAGAAAGAAGTAAGAAAGAAGTAAGAAAGAAAGAAGAAAGAAGTAAGAAAGAAGTAAGAAAGAAGAAAGAAAGAAGTACGAAAGAAGTAAGAAAGAATTAAGAAAGAAAGAAGTAAGAAAGAAGTAAGAAAGAAGAAAGAAGTAAGAAAGAAGTAAGAAAGAAGTAAGAAAGAAGTAAGAAAGAAGAAAGAAAGAAGTAAGAAAGAAGAAAGAAAGAAGTAAGAAAGAAGTAAGAAAGAAGTAAGAAAGAAGTAAGAAAGAAAGAAGAAAGAAGTAAGAAAGAAGTAAGAAAGAAGTAAGAAGGAATGAAGAAAGAAGTAAGAAAGAAGAAAGAAAGAAGTAAGAAAGAAGTACGAAAGAAGTAAGAAAGAATTAAGAAAGAAAGAAGTAAGAAAGAAGTAAGAAAGAAAGAAGAAAGAAGTAAGAAAGAAGTAAGAAAGAAGTACGAAACAAGTAAGAAAGAATTAAGAAAGAAAGAAGTATGAAAGAAGTAAGAAAGAAGAAAGAAGTAAGAAAGAAGTAAGAAAGACGAAAGAAAGAAGTAATAAATAAGTAAGAAAGAAGTAAGAAAGAAGTAAGAAAGAAGTAAGAAAGAAAGAAGAAAGAAGTAAGAAAGAAGTAAGAAAGAAGTAAGAAAGAAGTACGAAAGAAGTAAGAAAGACTTAAGAAAGAAAGAAGTATGAAAGAAGTAAGAAAGAAGAAAGAAGTAAGAAATAAGTAAGAAAGACGAAAGAAAGAAGTAATAAATAAGTAAGAAAGAAGTAAGAAAGAAGTAAGAAAGAAGTAAGAAAGAAAGAAGAAAGAAGTAAGAAAGAAGTAAGAAAGAAGTAAGAAAGAAGTAAGAAAGAAGTACGAAAGAAGTAAGAAAGAATTAAGAAAGAAAGAAGTAAGAAAGAAGTAAGAAAGAAGAAAGAAGTAAGAAAGAAGTAAGAAAGAAGTAAGAAAGAAGTAAGAAAGAAGTAAGAAAGAAGTAAGAAAGAAGAAAGAAAGAAGTAAGAAAGAAGAAAGAAAGAAGTAAGAAAGAAGTAAGAAAGAAATAAGAAAGAAGTAAGAAAGAAAGAAGAAAGAAGTAAGAAAGAAGTAAGAAAGAAGTAAGAAAGAAGTAAGAAGGAATGAAGAAAGAAGTAAGAAAGGAGAAAGAAAGTAGTAAGAAAGAAAGAAGAAAGAAAGAAGTAAGAAAGAAGAAATAAAGAAGTAAGAGAGAAGTAAGAAAGAAGAAAGAAAGAAGTAAGAAAGAAAGAAGAAAGAAGTAAGAAAGAAGTAAGAAAGAAGTAAGAAAGAAGTACGAAAGAAGTAAGAAAGAATTAAGAAAGAAAGAAGTAAGAAAGAAGTAAGAAAGAAAGAAGAAAGAAGTAAGAAAGAAGTAAGAAAGAAGTACGAAAGAAGTAAGAAAGAATTAAGAAAGAAAGAAGTATGAAAGAAGTAAGAAAGAAGTAAGAAAGAAGTAAGAAAGAAGTATGAGAGAAGTAAGAAAGAAGAAAGAAAGAAGTAAGAAAGAAGTAAGAAAAAAGTAAGAAAGAAGTAATAAAGAAGTAATAAAGAAGTAAGAAAGAAGTAAGAAAGAAGTAAGAAAGAAGTACGAAAGAAGTAAGAAAGAATTAAGAAAGAAAGAAGTAAGAAAGAAGTAAGAAACAAAGAAGAAAGAAGTAAGAAAGAAGTAAGAAAGAAGTAAGAAAGAAGTAAGAAAGAAGTAAGAAAGAAGTAAGAAAGAAGAAAGAAAGAAGTAAGAAAGAAGAAAGAAAGAAGTAAGAAAGAAGTAAGAAAGAAGTAAGAAAGAAGTAAGAAAGAAAGAAGAAAGAAGTAAGAAAGAAGTAAAAAAGAAGTAAGAAGGAATGAAGAAAGAAGTAAGAAAGAAGAAAGAAAGTAGTAAGAAAGAAAGAAGAAAGAAAGAAGTAAGAAAGAAGAAATAAAGAAGTAAGAAAGAAGTAAGAAAGAAGAAAGAAAGAAGTAAGAAAGAATTAAGAAAGAAGTAAGAAAGAAGTAGGAAAGAAGTACGAAAGAAGTAAGAAAGAATTAAGAAAGAAAGAAGTATGAAAGAAGTAAGAAAGAAGAAAGAAGTAAGAAAGAAGTAAGAAAGAAGTATGAGAGAAGTAAGAAAGAAGAAAGAAAGAAGTAAGAAAGAAGTAAGAAATAAGTAAGAAAGAAGTAATAAAGAAGTAAGAAAGAATTAAGAAAGAAAGAAGAAAGAAGTAAGAAAGAAGAAAGAAGTAAGAAAGAAGTAAGAAGGAATGAAGAAAGAAGTAAGAAAGAAGAAAGAAGTAAGAAAGAAGTAAGAAAGAAAGAAGTAAGAAAGAAATAAGAAAGAAGTAAGAAAATAGAAAAAAGTAGTTAGAAAGAAGTAAGAAAGAAGTAAGAAAGAAGTAAGAAAGAAGAAAGAAAGAAGAAAGAAAGAAAGAAGAAAGAAGTAAGAAAGAAGTAAGAGAGTAGTAAGAAAGAAGTAAGAAAGAAGTAAGAAATAAGTAAGAAGGAATGAAGAAAGAAGTAAGAAAGAAGTAAGAAAGAAGAAAGAAAGAAGTAAGAAAGAAGAAAGAAAGAAGTAAGAAAGAAGTAAGAAAGAAGTAAGAAAGAAGTAAGAAAGAAAGAAGAAAGAAGTAAGAAAGAAGTAAGAAAGAAATAAGAAAGAAAGAAGAAAGAAGAAAGAAAGAAGTAGGAAAGAAGTAAGAAAGAAGTAAGAAAGAAGTAATAAAAAATTAAGAAGGAATGAAGAAAGAAGTAAGAAAGAAGAAAGAACGAAGTAAGAAAGAAGTAAGAAAGAAGTAAGAAAGAAAGTAGAAAGAAGTAAGAAAGAAGTAAGAAAGAAGTAAGAAAGAAGTAAGAAAGAAAGAAGAAAGAAGAAATAAAGAAGTAAGAAAGAAGTAAGAAAGAAGTAAGAAAGAAGTACGAAAGACGTAAGAAAGTATTAAGAAAGAAAGAAGTAAGAAAGAGGTAAGAAAGAAAGAAGAAAGAAGTAAGAAAGAAGTAAGAAAGAAGTAAGAAAGAAAGAAGAAAGAAGTAAGAAAGAAGTAAGAAAGAAGTAAGAAAGAATTAAGAAAGAAGTAAGAAAGAAAGAAGAAAGAAGTAAGAAAGAAGTGAGAAAGAAGTAAGAAAGAAGTAAGAAAGGAGAAAAAAGAAGTTAGAAAGAAGTAAGAAAGAAGTAAGAAAGAAGTAAGAAAGAAGTAAGAAAGAAGTAAGAAAGAAGTAAGAAAGAAGTAAGAAAGAAGTAAGAAAGAAGTATGAAAGAAGTAAGAAAGAAGAAAGAAAGAAGTAAGAAAGAAGTAAGAAAGAAGTAAGAAGGAATGAAGAAAGGAGTTAGAAAGAAGAAAGAAAGAAGTAAGAAAGATGTAAGAAAGAAGTAATAAAGAGGTAAGAAAGAAGTAAGAAAGAAGTAAGAAAGAAAGAAGTAAGAAAGAAGAAAGAAAGTAGTAAGAAAGAAGTAAGAAAGAAGTAAGAAAAAAGTAAGAAAGAAGTAAGAAAGAAGTAAAAAAGAAAGAAGAAAGAAGTAAGAAAGAAGTAAGAAAGAAGTACGAAAGAAGTAAGAAAGAATTAAGAAAGAAAGAAGTAAGAAAGAAGTAAGAAAGAAAGAAGAAAGAAGTAAGAAAGAAGTAAGAAAGAAGTAAGAAAGAAGAAAGAAAGAAGTAAGAAAGAAAGAAGTAAGAAAGAAGTAAGAAAGAAGTAAGAAAGAAGTAAGAAAGAAGTACGAAAGAAGTAAGAAAGAATTAAGAAAGAAAGAAGTAAGAAAGAAGTAAGAAAGAAAGAAGAAAGAAGTAAGAAAGAAGTAAGAAAGAAGTACGAAAGAAGTAAGAAAAAATTAAGAAAGAAAGAAGTATGAAAGAAGTAAGAAAGAAGAAAGAAGTAAGAAAGAAGTAAGAAAGAAGTATGAGAGAAGTAATAAAGAAGTAAGAAAGAAGTAAGAAAGAAAGAAGAAAGAAGAAAGAAAGAAGAAAGAAGTAAGAAAGAAGTAAGAAGGAATGAAGAAAGAAGTAAGAAAGAAGAAAGAAGTAAGAAAGAAGTAAGAAAGAAAGAAGTAAGAAAGAAGTAAGAAAGAAGTAAGAAAATAGAAAAAAGTAGTTAGAAAGAAGTAAGAAAGAAGTAAGAAAGAAGTAAGAAAGAAGAAAGAAAGAAGAAAGAAAGAAAGAAGAAAGAAATAAGAAAGAAGTAAGAGAGTAGTAAGAAAGAAGTAAGAAAGAAGTAAGAAATAAGTAAGAAGGAATGAAGAAAGAAGTAAGAAAGAAGTAAGAAAGAAGAAAGAAAGAAGTAAGAAAGAAGTAAGAAAGAAGAAAGAAAGAAGAAAGAAAGAAAGAAGAAAGAAATAAGAAAGAAGTAAGAGAGTAGTAAGAAAGAAGTAAGAAAGAAGTAAGAAATAAGTAAGAAGGAATGAAGAAAGAAGTAAGAAAGAAGTAAGAAAGAAGAAAGAAAGAAGTAAGAAAGAAGAAAGAAAGAAGTAAGAAAGAAGTAAGAAAGAAGTAAGAAAGAAGAAAGAAGGAAGAAAGAAAGAAAGAAGAAAGAAGTAAGAAAGAAGTAAGAGAGAAGTAAGAAAGAAGTAAGAAAGAAGTAAGAAAGAAGTAAGAAGGAAAGAAGAAAGAAGTAAGAAAGAAGTAAGAAAGAAGAAAGAAGTAAGAAAGAAGAAAGAAAGAAGTAAGAAAGAAGTAAGAAAGAAGACAGAAGTAAGAAAGAAAGAAGAAAGAAGTAAGAAAGAAGTAAGAAAGAAATAAGAAAGAAAGAAGAAAGAAGAAAGAAAGAAGTAGGAAAGAAGTAAGAAAGAAGTAAGAAAGAAGTAATAAAGAATTAAGAAGGAATGAAGAAAGAAGTAAGAAAGAAGAAAGAACGAAGTAAGAAAGAAGTAAGAAAGAAGTAAGAAGGAATGAAGAAAGGAGTTAGAAAGAAGAAAGAAAGAAGTAAGAAAGAAGTAAGAAAGAAGTAAGAAAGAAGTAAGAAAGAAGTAAAAAAGAAAGAAGAAAGAAGTAAGAAAGAAGTAAGAAAGAAGTACGAAAGAAGTAAGAAAGAATTAAGAAAGAAAGAAGTAAGAAAGAAGTAAGAAAGAAAGAAGAAAGAAGTAAGAAAGAAGTAAGAAAGAAGTATGAAAGAAGTAAGAAAGAAAGAAGAAAGAAGTAAGAAAGAAGTAAGAAAGAAGTATGAAAGAAGTAAGAAAGACGAAAGAAAGAAGTAATAAATAAGTAAGAAAGAAGTAAGAAAGAAGTAAGAAAGAAGTAAGAAAGAAAGAAGAAAGAAGTAAGAAAGAAGTAAGAAAGAAGTAAGAAAGAAGTAAGAAAGAAGTAAGAAAGAAGTACGAAAGAAGTAAGAAAGAATTAAGAAAGAAAGAAGTAAGAAAGAATTAAGAAACAAAGAAGAAAGAAGTAAGAAAGAAGTAAGAAAGAAGTAAGAAAGAAGTAAGAAAGAAGTAAGAAAGAAGTAAGAAAGAAGAAAGAAAGAAGAAAGAAAGAAGAAAGAAAGAAGTAAGAAAGAAGTAAGAAAGAAGTAAGAAAGAAGTAAGAAAGAAAGAAGAAAGAAGTAAGAAAGAAGTAAAAAAGAAGTAAGAAGGAAAGAAGAAAGAAGTAAGAAAGAAGAAAGAAAGTAGTAAGAAAGAAAGAAGAAAGAAAGAAGTAAGAAAGAAGAAATAAAGAAGTAAGAAAGAAGTAAGAAAGAAGAAAGAAAGAAGTAAGAAAGAATTAAGAAAGAAGTAAGAAAGAAGTAGGAAAGAAGTACAAAAGAAGTAAGAAAGAATTAAGAAAGAAAGAAGTATGAAAGAAGTAAGAAAGAAGAAAGAAGTAAGAAAGAAGTAAGAAAGAAGTATGAGAGAAGTAAGAAAGAAGAAAGAAAGAAGTAAGAAAGAAGTAAGAAATAAGTAAGAAAGAAGTAATAAAGAAGTAAGAAAGAATTAAGAAAGAAAGAAGAAAGAAGTAAGAAAGAAGAAAGAAGTAAGAAAGAAGTAAGAAGGAATGAAAAAAGAAGTAAGAAAGAAGAAAGAAGTAAGAAAGAAGTAAGAAAGAAAGAAGTAAGAAAGAAATAAGAAAGAAGTAAGACAATAGAAAAAAGTAGTTAGAAAGAAGTAAGAAAGAAGTAAGAAAGAAGTAAGAAAGAAGAAAGAAAGAAGAAAGAAAGAAATAAGAAAGAAGTAAGAAAGAAGTAAGAGAGTAGTAAGAAAGAAGTAAGAAAGAAGTAAGAAATAAGTAAGAAGGAATGAAGAAAGAAGTAAGAAAGAAGTAAGAAAGAAGAAAGAAAGAAGAAAGAAAGAAGAAAGAAAGAAGTAAGAAAGAAGTAAGAAAGAAGTAAGAAAGAAGTAAGAAAGAAAGAAGAAAGAAGTAAGAAAGAAGTAAGAAAGAAATAAGAAAGAAAGAAGAAAGAAGAAAGAAAGAAGTAGGAAAGAAGTAAGAAAGAAGTAAGAAAGAAGTAATAAAAAATTAAGAAGGAATGAAGAAAGAAGTAAGAAAGAAGAAAGAACGAAGTAAGAAAGAAGTAAGAAAGAAGTAAGAAAGAAGTAAGAAAGAAGTACGAAAGAAGTAAGAAAGAATTAAGAATGAAAGAAGTAAGAAAGAAGTAAGAAAGAAAGAAGAAAGAAGTAAGAAAGAAGTAAGAAAGAAGTATGAAAGAAGGAAGAAAGAAAGAAGAAAGAAGTAAGAAAGAAGTAAGAAAGAAGTATGAAATAAGTAAGAAAGACGAAAGAAAGAAGTAATAAAGAATTAAGAAAGAAGTAAGAAAGAAGTAAGAAAGAAGTAAGAAAGAAAGAAGAAAGAAGTAAGAAAGAAGTAAGAAAGAAGTAAGAAAGAAGTACGAAAGAAGTAAGAAAGAATTAAGAAAGAAAGAAGTAAGAAAGAAGTAAGAAAGAAGAAAGAAGTAAGAAAGAAGTAAGAAAGAAGTAAGAAAGAAGTAAGAAAGAAGAAAGAAAGAAGTAAGAAAGAAGAAAGAAAGAAGTAAGAAAGAAGTAAGAAAGAAGTAAGAAAGAAGTAAGAAAGAAAGAAGAAAGAAGTAAGAAAGAAGTAAGAAAGAAGTAAGAAGGAATGAAGAAAGAAGTAAGAAAGAAGAAAGAAAGAAGTAAGAAAGAAAGAAGAAAGAAGTAAGAAAGAAGTAAGAAAGAAGTAAGAAAGAAGTACGAAAGAAGTAAGAAAGAATTAAGAAAGAAAGAAGTAAGAAAGAAGTAAGAAAGAAAGAAGAAAGAAGTAAGAAAGAAGTAAGAAAGAAGTACGAAACAAGTAAGAAAGAATTAAGAAAGAAAGAAGTATGAAAGAAGTAAGAAAGAAGAAAGAAGTAAGAAAGACGAAAGAAAGAAGTAATAAATAAGTAAGAAAGAAGTAAGAAAGAAGTAAGAAAGAAGTAAGAAAGAAAGAAGAAAGAAGTAAGAAAGAAGTAAGAAAGAAGTAAGAAAGAAGTACGAAAGAAGTAAGAAAGACTTAAGAAAGAAAGAAGTATGAAAGAAGTAAGAAAGAAGAAAGAAGTAAGAAATAAGTAAGAAAGACGAAAGAAAGAAGTAATAAATAAGTAAGAAAGAAGTAAGAAAGAAGTAAGAAAGAAGTAAGAAAGAAAGAAGAAAGAAGTAAGAAAGAAGTAAGAAAGAAGTAAGAAAGAAGTAAGAAAGAAGTACGAAAGAAGTAAGAAAGAATTAAGAAAGAAAGAAGTAAGAAAGAAGTAAGAAAGAAGAAAGAAGTAAGAAAGAAGTAAGAAAGAAGTAAGAAAGAAGTAAGAAAGAAGTAAGAAAGAAGTAAGAAAGAAGAAAGAAAGAAGTAAGAAAGAAGAAAGAAAGAAGTAAGAAAGAAGTAAGAAAGAAATAAGAAAGAAGTAAGAAAGAAAGAAGAAAGAAGTAAGAAAGAAGTAAGAAAGAAGTAAGAAAGAAGTAAGAAGGAATGAAGAAAGAAGTAAGAAAGGAGAAAGAAAGTAGTAAGAAAGAAAGAAGAAAGAAAGAAGTAAGAAAGAAGAAATAAAGAAGTAAGAGAGAAGTAAGAAAGAAGAAAGAAAGAAGTAAGAAAGAAAGAAGAAAGAAGTAAGAAAGAAGTAAGAAAGAAGTAAGAAAGAAGTACGAAAGAAGTAAGAAAGAATTAAGAAAGAAAGAAGTAAGAAAGAAGTAAGAAAGAAAGAAGAAAGAAGTAAGAAAGAAGTAAGAAAGAAGTACGAAAGAAGTAAGAAAGAATTAAGAAAGAAAGAAGTATGAAAGAAGTAAGAAAGAAGAAAGAAGTAAGAAAGAAGTAAGAAAGAAGTATGAGAGAAGTAAGAAAGAAGAAAGAAAGAAGTAAGAAAGAAGTAAGAAAAAAGTAAGAAAGAAGTAATAAAGAAGTAATAAAGAAGTAAGAAAGAAGTAAGAAAGAAGTAAGAAAGAAGTACGAAAGAAGTAAGAAAGAATTAAGAAAGAAAGAAGTAAGAAAGAAGTAAGAAACAAAGAAGAAAGAAGTAAGAAAGAAGTAAGAAAGAAGTAAGAAAGAAGTAAGAAAGAAGTAAGAAAGAAGTAAGAAAGAAGAAAGAAAGAAGTAAGAAAGAAGAAAGAAAGAAGTAAGAAAGAAGTAAGAAAGAAGTAAGAAAGAAGTAAGAAAGAAAGAAGAAAGAAGTAAGAAAGAAGTAAAAAAGAAGTAAGAAGGATTGAAGAAAGAAGTAAGAAAGAAGAAAGAAAGTAGTAAGAAAGAAAGAAGAAAGAAATAAGTAAGAAAGAAGAAATAAAGAAGTAAGAAAGAAGTAAGAAAGAAGAAAGAAAGAAGTAAGAAAGAATTAAGAAAGAAGTAAGAAAGAAGTAGGAAAGAAGTACGAAAGAAGTAAGAAAGAATTAAGAAAGAAAGAAGTATGAAAGAAGTAAGAAAGAAGAAAGAAGTAAGAAAGAAGTAAGAAAGAAGTATGAGAGAAGTAAGAAAGAAGAAAGAAAGAAGTAAGAAAGAAGTAAGAAATAAGTAAGAAAGAAGTAATAAAGAAGTAAGAAAGAATTAAGAAAGAAAGAAGAAAGAAGTAAGAAAGAAGAAAGAAGTAAGAAAGAAGTAAGAAAGAAAGAAGTAAGAAAGAAATAAGAAAGAAGTAAGAAAATAGAAAAAAGTAGTTAGAAAGAAGTAAGAAAGAAGTAAGAAAGAAGTAAGAAAGAAGAAAGAAAGAAGAAAGAAAGAAAGAAGAAAGAAGTAAGAAAGAAGTAAGAGAGTAGTAAGAAAGAAGTAAGAAAGCAGTAAGAAATAAGTAAGAAGGAATGAAGAAAGAAGTAAGAAAGAAGTAAGAAAGAAGAAAGAAAGAAGTAAGAAAGAAGAAAGAAAGAAGTAAGAAAGAAGTAAGAAAGAAGTAAGAAAGAAGTAAGAAAGAAAGAAGAAAGAAGTAAGAAAGAAGTAAGAAAGAAATAAGAAAGAAAGAAGAAAGAAGAAAGAAAGAAGTAGGAAAGAAGTAAGAAAGAAGTAAGAAAGAAGTAATAAAAAATTAAGAAGGAATGAAGAAAGAAGTAAGAAAGAAGAAAGAACGAAGTAAGAAAGAAGTAAGAAAGAAGTAAGAAAGAAAGTAGAAAGAAGTAAGAAAGAAGTAAGAAAGAAGTAAGAAAGAAGTAAGAAAGAAAGAAGAAAGAAGAAATAAAGAAGTAAGAAAGAAGTAAGAAAGAAGTAAGAAAGAAGTACGAAAGACGTAAGAAAGTATTAAGAAAGAAAGAAGTAAGAAAGAGGTAAGAAAGAAAGAAGAAAGAAGTAAGAAAGAAGTAAGAAAGAAGTAAGAAAGAAAGAAGAAAGAAGTAAGAAAGAAGTAAGAAAGAAGTAAGAAAGAATTAAGAAAGAAGTAAGAAAGAAAGAAGAAAGAAGTAAGAAAGAAGTGAGAAAGAAGTAAGAAAGAAGTAAGAAAGGAGAAAAAAGAAGTTAGAAAGAAGTAAGAAAGAAGTAAGAAAGAAGTAAGAAAGAAGTAAGAAAGAAGTAAGAAAGAAGTAAGAAAGAAGTAAGAAAGAAGTAAGAAAGAAGTATGAAAGAAGTAAGAAAGAAGAAAGAAAGAAGTAAGAAAGAAGTAAGAAAGAAGTAAGAAGGAATGAAGAAAGGAGTTAGAAAGAAGAAAGAAAGAAGTAAGAAAGATGTAAGAAAGAAGTAATAAAGAGGTAAGAAAGAAGTAAGAAAGAAGTAAGAAAGAAAGAAGTAAGAAAGAAGAAAGAAAGTAGTAAGAAAGAAGTAAGAAAGAAGTAAGAAAAAAGTAAGAAAGAAGTAAGAAAGAAGTAAAAAAGAAAGAAGAAAGAAGTAAGAAAGAAGTAAGAAAGAAGTACGAAAGAAGTAAGAAAGAATTAAGAAAGAAAGAAGTAAGAAAGAAGTAAGAAAGAAAGAAGAAAGAAGTAAGAAAGAAGTAAGAAAGAAGTATGAAAGAAGTAAGAAAGAAAGAAGAAAGAAGTAAGAAAGAAGTAAGAAAGAAGTATGAAATAAGTAAGAAAGACGAAAGAAAGAAGTAATAAATAACTAAGAAAGAAGTAAGAAAGAAGTAAGAAAGAAGTAAGAAAGAAAGAAAAAGAAGTAAGAAAGAAGTAAGAAAGAAGTAAGAAAGAAGTAAGAAAGAAGCACGAAAGAAGTAAGAAAGAATTAAGAAAGAAAGAAGTAAGAAAGAAGTAAGAAAGAAGAAAGAAATAAGAAAGAAGTAAGAAAGAAGTAAGAAAGAAGTAAGAAAGAAGTAAGAAAGAAGAAAGAAAGAAGTAAGAAAGAAGAAAGAAAGAAGTAAGAAAGAAGTAAGAAAGAAGTAAGAAAGAAGTAAGAAAGAAAGAAGAAAGAAGTAAGAAAGAAGTAAGAAAGAAGTAAGAAGGAATGAAGAAAGAAGTAAGAAAGAAGAAAGAAAGTAGTAAGAAAGAAAGAAGAAAGAAAGAAGTAAGAAAGAAGAAATAAAGAAGTAAGAAGGAAGTAAGAAAGAAGAAAGAAAGAAGTAAGAAAGAAAGAAGAAAGAAGTAAGAAAGAAGTAAGAAAGAAGTAAGAAAGAAGTACGAAAGAAGTAAGAAAGAATTAAGAAAGAAAGAAGTAAGAAAGAAGTAAGAAAGAAAGAAGAAAGAAGTAAGAAAGAAGTAAGAAAGAAGTACGAAAGAAGTAAGAAAGAAAGTAGAAAGAAGTAAGAAAGAAGTAAGAAACAAGTAAGAAAGAAGTAAGAAAGAAAGAAGAAAGAAGAAAGAAAGAAGTAAGAAAGAAGTAAGAAAGAAGTAAGAAAGAAGTACGAAAGATGTAAGAAAGAATTAAGAAAGAAAGAAGTAAGAAAGAGGTAAGAAAGAAAGAAGAAAGAAGTAAGAAAGAAGTAAGAAAGAAGTAAGAAAGAAAGAAGAAAGAAGTAAGAAAGAAGTAAGAAAGAAGTAAGAAAGAAGTAAGAAAGAAGTAAGAAAGAAGAAAGAAAGAAGTAAGAAAGAAGAAAGAAAGAAGTAAGAAAGAAGTAATAAAGAAGTAAGAAAGAAGTAAGAAAGAAGTGAGAAAGAAGTAAGAAAGAAGTAAGAAAGGAGAAAAAAGAAGTTAGAAAGAAGTAAGAAAGAAGTAAGAAAGAAGTAAGAAAGGAGTAAAAAAGAAGTATGAAAGAAGTAAGAAAGAAGAAAGAAAGAAGTAAGAAAGAAGAAAGAAAGAAGTAAGAAAGAAGAAAGAAAGAAGTAAGAAAGAAGTAAGAAAGAAGTAAGAAAGAAGTAAGAAAGAAGTAAGAAAGAAGTAAGAAAGAAGTAAGAAAGAAGAAAGAAAGAAGTAAGAAAGAAGTAAGAAAGAAATAAGAAAGAAGTAAGAAAGAAAGAAGAAAGAAGTAAGAAAGAAGTAAGAAAGAAGTAAGAAAGAAGAAAAAAGAAGTTAAAAAGAAGTAAGAAAGAAGTAAGAAAGAAGTAAGAAAGAAGTAAGAAAGAAGTATGAAAGAAGTAAGAAAGAAGAAAGAAAGAAGTAAGAAAGAAGTAAGAAAGAAGTAAGAAGGAATGAAGAAAGGAGTTAGAAAGAAGAAAGAAAGAAGTAAGAAAGAAGTAAGAAAGAAGTAATAAAGAGGTAAGAAAGAAGTAAGAAAGAAGTAAGAAAGAAAGAAGAAAGAAAGAAGAAAGAAGTAAGAAAGAAGTAAAAAAGAAGTAAGAAGGAATGAAGAAAGAAGTAAGAAAGAAGAAAGAAAGTAGTAAGAAAGAAAGAAGAAAGAAAGAAGTAAGAAAGAAGAAATAAAGAAGTAAGAAAGAAGTAAGAAAGAAGAAAGAAAGAAGTAAGAAAGAATTAAGAAAGAAGTAAGAAAGAAGTAGGAAAGAAGTACGAAAGAAGTAAGAAAGAATTAAGAAAGAAAGAAGTATGAAAGAAGTAAGAAAGAAGAAAGAAGTAAGAAAGAAGTAAGAAAGAAGTATGAGAGAAGTAAGAAAGAAGAAAGAAAGAAGTAAGAAAGAAGTAAGAAATAAGTAAGAAAGAAGTAATAAAGAAGTAAGAAAGAATTAAGAAAGAAAGAAGAAAGAAGTAAGAAAGAAGAAAGAAGTAAGAAAGAAGTAAGAAGGAATGAAGAAAGAAGTAAGAAAGAAGAAAGAAGTAAGAAAGAAGTAAGAAAGAAAGAAGTAAGAAAGAAATAAGAAAGAAGTAAGAAAATAGAAAAAAGTAGTTAGAAAGAAGTAAGAAAGAAGTAAGAAAGAAGTAAGAAAGAAGAAAGAAAGAAGAAAGAAAGAAAGAAGAAAGAAGTAAGAAAGAAGTAAGAGAGTAGTAAGAAAGAAGTAAGAAAGAAGTAAGAAATAAGTAAGAAGGAATGAAGAAAGAAGTAAGAAAGAAGTAAGAAAGAAGAAAGAAAGAAGTAAGAAAGAAGAAAGAAAGAAGTAAGAAAGAAGTAAGAAAGAAGTAAGAAAGAAGTAAGAAAGAAAGAAGAAAGAAGTAAGAAAGAAGTAAGAAAGAAATAAGAAAGAAAGAAGAAAGAAGAAAGAAAGAAGTAGGAAAGAAGTAAGAAAGAAGTAAGAAAGAAGTAATAAAAAATTAAGAAGGAATGAAGAAAGAAGTAAGAAAGAAGAAAGAACGAAGTAAGAAAGAAGTAAGAAAGAAGTAAGAAAGAAGTAAGAAAGAAGTACGAAAGAAGTAAGAAAGAATTAAGAATGAAAGAAGTAAGAAAGAAGTAAGAAAGAAAGAAGAAAGAAGTAAGAAAGAAGTAAGAAAGAAGTATGAAAGAAGTAAGAAAGAAAGAAGAAAGAAGTAAGAAAGAAGTAAGAAAGAAGTATGAAATAAGTAAGAAAGACGAAAGAAAGAAGTAATAAAGAATTAAGAAAGAAGTAAGAAAGAAGTAAGAAAGAAGTAAGAAAGAAAGAAGAAAGAAGTAAGAAAGAAGTAAGAAAGAAGTAAGAAAGAAGTACGAAAGAAGTAAGAAAGAATTAAGAAAGAAAGAAGTAAGAAAGAAGTAAGAAAGAAGAAAGAAGTAAGAAAGAAGTAAGAAAGAAGTAAGAAAGAAGTAAGAAAGAATAAAGAAAGAAGTAAGAAAGAAGAAAGAAAGAAGTAAGAAAGAAGTAAGAAAGAAGTAAGAAAGAAGTAAGAAAGAAAGAAGAAAGAAGTAAGAAAGTAGTAAGAAAGAAGTAAGAAGGAATGAAGAAAGAAGTAAGAAAGAAGAAAGAAAGAAGTAAGAAAGAAAGAAGAAAGAAGTAAGAAAGAAGTAAGAAAGAAGTACGAAAGAAGTAAGAAAGAATTAAGAAAGAAAGAAGTAAGAAAGAAGTAAGAAAGAAAGAAGAAAGAAGTAAGAAAGAAGTAAGAAAGAAGTACGAAACAAGTAAGAAAGAATTAAGAAAGAAAGAAGTATGAAAGAAGTAAGAAAGAAGAAAGAAGTAAGAAAGAAGTAAGAAAGACGAAAGAAAGAAGTAATAAATAAGTAAGAAAGAAGTAAGAAAGAAGTAAGAAAGAAGTAAGAAAGAAAGAAGAAAGAAGTAAGAAAGAAGTAAGAAAGAAGTAAGAAAGAAGTACGAAAGAAGTAAGAAAGACTTAAGAAAGAAAGAAGTATGAAAGAAGTAAGAAAGAAGAAAGAAGTAAGAAATAAGTAAGAAAGACGAAAGAAAGAAGTAATAAATAACTAAGAAAGAAGTAAGAAAGAAGTAAGAAAGAAGTAAGAAAGAAAGAAAAAGAAGTAAGAAAGAAGTAAGAAAGAAGTAAGAAAGAAGTAAGAAAGAAGCACGAAAGAAGTAAGAAAGAATTAAGAAAGAAAGAAGTAAGAAAGAAGTAAGAAAGAAGAAAGAAATAAGAAAGAAGTAAGAAAGAAGTAAGAAAGAAGTAAGAAAGAAGTAAGAAAGAAGAAAGAAAGAAGTAAGAAAGAAGAAAGAAAGAAGTAAGAAAGAAGTAAGAAAGAAGTAAGAAAGAAGTAAGAAAGAAAGAAGAAAGAAGTAAGAAAGAAGTAAGAAAGAAGTAAGAAGGAATGAAGAAAGAAGTAAGAAAGAAGAAAGAAAGTAGTAAGAAAGAAAGAAGAAAGAAAGAAGTAAGAAAGAAGAAATAAAGAAGTAAGAAGGAAGTAAGAAAGAAGAAAGAAAGAAGTAAGAAAGAAAGAAGAAAGAAGTAAGAAAGAAGTAAGAAAGAAGTAAGAAAGAAGTACGAAAGAAGTAAGAAAGAATTAAGAAAGAAAGAAGTAAGAAAGAAGTAAGAAAGAAAGAAGAAAGAAGTAAGAAAGAAGTAAGAAAGAAGTACGAAAGAAGTAAGAAAGAAAGTAGAAAGAAGTAAGAAAGAAGTAAGAAACAAGTAAGAAAGAAGTAAGAAAGAAAGAAGAAAGAAGAAAGAAAGAAGAAAGAAGTAAGAAAGAAGTAAGAAAGAAGTACGAAAGATGTAAGAAAGAATTAAGAAAGAAAGAAGTAAGAAAGAGGTAAGAAAGAAAGAAGAAAGAAGTAAGAAAGAAGTAAGAAAGAAGTAAGAAAGAAAGAAGAAAGAAGTAAGAAAGAAGTAAGAAAGAAGTAAGAAAGAAGTAAGAAAGAAGTAAGAAAGAAGAAAGAAAGAAGTAAGAAAGAAGAAAGAAAGAAGTAAGAAAGAAGTAATAAAGAAGTAAGAAAGAAGTAAGAAAGAAGTGAGAAAGAAGTAAGAAAGAAGTAAGAAAGGAGAAAAAAGAAGTTAGAAAGAAGTAAGAAAGAAGTAAGAAAGAAGTAAGAAAGGAGTAAAAAAGAAGTATGAAAGAAGTAAGAAAGAAGAAAGAAAGAAGTAAGAAAGAAGAAAGAAAGAAGTAAGAAAGAAGAAAGAAAGAAGTAAGAAAGAAGTAAGAAAGAAGTAAGAAAGAAGTAAGAAAGAAGTAAGAAAGAAGTAAGAAAGAAGAAAGAAAGAAGTAAGAAAGAAGTAAGAAAGAAATAAGAAAGAAGTAAGAAAGAAAGAAGAAAGAAGTAAGAAAGAAGTAAGAAAGAAGTAAGAAAGAAGAAAAAAGAAGTTAAAAAGAAGTAAGAAAGAAGTAAGAAAGAAGTAAGAAAGAAGTAAGAAAGAAGTAAGAAAGAAGTATGAAAGAAGTAAGAAAGAAGAAAGAAAGAAGTAAGAAAGAAGTAAGAAAGAAGTAAGAAGGAATGAAGAAAGGAGTTAGAAAGAAGAAAGAAAGAAGTAAGAAAGAAGTAAGAAAGAAGTAATAAAGAGGTAAGAAAGAAGTAAGAAAGAAGTAAGAAAGAAAGAAGAAAGAAAGAAGAAAGAAGTAAGAAAGAAGTAAAAAAGAAGTAAGAAGGAATGAAGAAAGAAGTAAGAAAGAAGAAAGAAAGTAGTAAGAAAGAAAGAAGAAAGAAAGAAGTAAGAAAGAAGAAATAAAGAAGTAAGAAAGAAGTAAGAAAGAAGAAAGAAAGAAGTAAGAAAGAATTAAGAAAGAAGTAAGAAAGAAGTAGGAAAGAAGTACGAAAGAAGTAAGAAAGAATTAAGAAAGAAAGAAGTATGAAAGAAGTAAGAAAGAAGAAAGAAGTAAGAAAGAAGTAAGAAAGAAGTATGAGAGAAGTAAGAAAGAAGAAAGAAAGAAGTAAGAAAGAAGTAAGAAATAAGTAAGAAAGAAGTAATAAAGAAGTAAGAAAGAATTAAGAAAGAAAGAAGAAAGAAGTAAGAAAGAAGAAAGAAGTAAGAAAGAAGTAAGAAGGAATGAAGAAAGAAGTAAGAAAGAAGAAAGAAGTAAGAAAGAAGTAAGAAAGAAAGAAGTAAGAAAGAAATAAGAAAGAAGTAAGAAAATAGAAAAAAGTAGTTAGAAAGAAGTAAGAAAGAAGTAAGAAAGAAGTAAGAAAGAAGAAAGAAAGAAGAAAGAAAGAAAGAAGAAAGAAGTAAGAAAGAAGTAAGAGAGTAGTAAGAAAGAAGTAAGAAAGAAGTAAGAAATAAGTAAGAAGGAATGAAGAAAGAAGTAAGAAAGAAGTAAGAAAGAAGAAAGAAAGAAGTAAGAAAGAAGAAAGAAAGAAGTAAGAAAGAAGTAAGAAAGAAGTAAGAAAGAAGTAAGAAAGAAAGTAGAAAGAAGTAAGAAAGAAGTAAGAAAGAAATAAGAAAGAAAGAAGAAAGAAGAAAGAAAGAAGTAGGAAAGAAGTAAGAAAGAAGTAAGAAAGAAGTAATAAAAAATTAAGAAGGAATGAAGAAAGAAGTAAGAAAGAAGAAAGAACGAAGTAAGAAAGAAGTAAGAAAGAAGTAAGAAAGAAGTAAGAAAGAAGTACGAAAGAAGTAAGAAAGAATTAAGAATGAAAGAAGTAAGAAAGAAGTAAGAAAGAAAGAAGAAAGAAGTAAGAAAGAAGTAAGAAAGAAGTATGAAAGAAGTAAGAAAGAAAGAAGAAAGAAGTAAGAAAGAAGTAAGAAAGAAGTATGAAATAAGTAAGAAAGAGGAAAGAAAGAAGTAATAAAGAATTAAGAAAGAAGTACGAAAGAAGTAAGAAAGAAGTAAGAAAGAAAGAAGTAAGAAAGAAGTAAGAAAGAAGAAAGAAGTAAGAAAGAAGTAAGAAAGAAGTAAGAAAGAAGTAAGAAAGAAGAAAGAAAGAAGTAAGAAAGAAGAAAGAAAGAAGTAAGAAAGAAGTAAGAAAGAAGTAAGAAAGAAGTAAGAAAGAAAGAAGAAAGAAGTAAGAAAGAAGTAAGAAAGAAGTAAGAAGGAATGAAGAAAGAAGTAAGAAAGAAGAAAGAAAGAAGTAAGAAAGAAAGAAGAAAGAAGTAAGAAAGAAGTAAGAAAGAAGTACGAAAGAAGTAAGAAAGAATTAAGAAAGAAAGAAGTAAGAAAGAAGTAAGAAAGAAAGAAGAAAGAAGTAAGAAAGAAGTAAGAAAGAAGTACGAAACAAGTAAGAAAGAATTAAGAAAGAAAGAAGTATGAAAGAAGTAAGAAAGAAGAAAGAAGTAAGAAAGAAGTAAGAAAGACGAAAGAAAGAAGTAATAAATAAGTAAGAAAGAAGTAAGAAAGAAGTAAGAAAGAAGTAAGAAAGAAAGAAGAAAGAAGTAAGAAAGAAGTAAGAAAGAAGTAAGAAAGAAGTACGAAAGAAGTAAGAAAGACTTAAGAAAGAAAGAAGTATGAAAGAAGTAAGAAAGAAGAAAGAAGTAAGAAATAAGTAAGAAAGACGAAAGAAAGAAGTAATAAATAAGTAAGAAAGAAGTAAGAAAGAAGTAAGAAAGAAGTAAGAAAGAAAGAAGAAAGAAGTAAGAAAGAAGTAAGAAAGAAGTAAGAAAGAAGTAAGAAAGAAGTACGAAAGAAGTAAGAAAGAATTAAGAAAGAAAGAAGTAAGAAAGAAGTAAGAAAGAAGAAAGAAGTAAGAAAGAAGTAAGAAAGAAGTAAGAAAGAAGTAAGAAAGAAGTAAGAAAGAAGTAAGAAAGAAGAAAGAAAGAAGTAAGAAAGAAGAAAGAAAGAAGTAAGAAGGAAGTAAGAAAGAAGAAAGAAAGAAGTAAGAAAGAAAGAAGAAAGAAGTAAGAAAGAAGTAAGAAAGAAGTAAGAAAGAAGTAAGAAGGAATGAAGAAAGAAGTAAGAAAGGAGAAAGAAAGTAGTAAGAAAGAAAGAAGAAAGAAAGAAGTAAGAAAGAAGAAATGAAGAAGTAAGAGAGAAGTAAGAAAGAAGAAAGAAAGAAGTAAGAAAGAAAGAAGAAAGAAGTAAGAAAGAAGTAAGAAAGAAGTAAGAAAGAAGTACGAAAGAAGTAAGAAAGAATTAAGAAAGAAAGAAGTAAGAAAGAAGTAAGAAAGAAAGAAGAAAGAAGTAAGAAAGAAGTAAGAAAGAAGTACGAAAGAAGTAAGAAAGAATTAAGAAAGAAAGAAGTATGAAAGAAGTAAGAAAGAAAGAAGTAAGAAAGAAATAAGAAAGAAGTAAGAAAATAGAAAAAAGTAGTTAGAAAGAAGTAAGAAAGAAGTAAGAAAGAAGTAAGAAAGAAGAAAGAAAGAAGAAAGAAAGAAAGAAGAAAGAAGTAAGAAAGAAGTAAGAGAGTAGTAAGAAAGAAGTAAGAAAGAAGTAAGAAATAAGTAAGAAGGAATGAAGAAAGAAGTAAGAAAGAAGTAAGAAAGAAGAAAGAAAGAAGTAAGAAAGAAGTAAGAAAGAAGTAAGAAAGAAGTAAGAAAGAAGTAAGAAAGAAGTAAGAAAGAAAGAAGAAAGAAGTAAGAAAGAAGTAAGAAAGAAATAAGAAAGAAAGAAGAAAGAAGAAAGAAAGAAGTAGGAAAGAAGTAAGAAAGAAGTAAGAAAGAAGTAATAAAAAATTAAGAAGGAATGAAGAAAGAAGTAAGAAAGAAGAAAGAACGAAGTAAGAAAGAAGTAAGAAAGAAGTAAGAAAGAAAGTAGAAAGAAGTAAGAAAGAAGTAAGAAAGAAGTAAGAAAGAAGTAAGAAAGAAAGAAGAAAGAAGAAATAAAGAAGTAAGAAAGAAGTAAGAAAGAAGTAAGAAAGAAGTACGAAAGACGTAAGAAAGTATTAAGAAAGAAAGAAGTAAGAAAGAGGTAAGAAAGAAAGAAGAAAGAAGTAAGAAAGAAGTAAGAAAGAAGTAAGAAAGAAAGAAGAAAGAAGTAAGAAAGAAGTAAGAAAGAAGTAAGAAAGAATTAAGAAAGAAGTAAGAAAGAAAGAAGAAAGAAGTAAGAAAGAAGTGAGAAAGAAGTAAGAAAGAAGTAAGAAAGGAGAAAAAAGAAGTTAGAAAGAAGTAAGAAAGAAGTAAGAAAGAAGTAAGAAAGAAGTAAGAAAGAAGTAAGAAAGAAGTAAGAAAGAAGTAAGAAAGAAGTAAGAAAGAAGTATGAAAGAAGTAAGAAAGAAGAAAGAAAGAAGTAAGAAAGAAGTAAGAAAGAAGTAAGAAGGAATGAAGAAAGGAGTTAGAAAGAAGAAAGAAAGAAGTAAGAAAGATGTAAGAAAGAAGTAATAAAGAGGTAAGAAAGAAGTAAGAAAGAAGTAAGAAAGAAAGAAGTAAGAAAGAAGAAAGAAAGAAGTAAGAAAAAAGTAAGAAAGAAGTAAGAAAGAAGTAAAAAAGAAAGAAGAAAGAAGTAAGAAAGAAGTAAGAAAGAAGTACGAAAGAAGTAAGAAAGAATTAAGAAAGAAAGAAGTAAGAAAGAAGTAAGAAAGAAAGAAGAAAGAAGTAAGAAAGAAGTAAGAAAGAAGTATGAAAGAAGTAAGAAAGAAAGAAGAAAGAAGTAAGAAAGAAGTAAGAAAGAAGTATGAAATAAGTAAGAAAGACGAAAGAAAGAAGTAATAAATAACTAAGAAAGAAGTAAGAAAGAAGTAAGAAAGAAGTAAGAAAGAAAGAAAAAGATGTAAGAAAGAAGTAAGAAAGAAGTAAGAAAGAAGTAAGAAAGAAGCACGAAAGAAGTAAGAAAGAATTAAGAAAGAAAGAAGTAAGAAAGAAGTAAGAAAGAAGAAAGAAATAAGAAAGAAGTAAGAAAGAAGTAAGAAAGAAGTAAGAAAGAAGTAAGAAAGAAGAAAGAAAGAAGTAAGAAAGAAGAAAGAAAGAAGTAAGAAAGAAGTAAGAAAGAAGTAAGAAAGAAGTAAGAAAGAAAGAAGAAAGAAGTAAGAAAGAAGTAAGAAAGAAGTAAGAAGGAATGAAGAAAGAAGTAAGAAAGAAGAAAGAAAGTAGTAAGAAAGAAAGAAGAAAGAAAGAAGTAAGAAAGAAGAAATAAAGAAGTAAGAAGGAAGTAAGAAAGAAGAAAGAAAGAAGTAAGAAAGAAAGAAGAAAGAAGTAAGAAAGAAGTAAGAAAGAAGTAAGAAAGAAGTACGAAAGAAGTAAGAAAGAATTAAGAAAGAAAGAAGTAAGAAAGAAGTAAGAAAGAAAGAAGAAAGAAGTAAGAAAGAAGTAAGAAAGAAGTACGAAAGAAGTAAGAAAGAAAGTAGAAAGAAGTAAGAAAGAAGTAAGAAACAAGTAAGAAAGAAGTAAGAAAGAAGTAAGAAAGAAGTAAGAAAGAAAGAACAAAGAAGTAAGAAAGAAGTAAGAAAGAAGTAAGAAAGAAGTACGAAAGAAGTAAGAAAGATTTAAGAAAGAAAGAAGTATGAAAGAAGTAAGAAAGAAGAAAGAAGTAAGAAATAAGTAAGAAAGACGAAAGAAAGAAGTAATAAATAAGTAAGAAAGAAGTAAGAAAGAAGTAAGAAAGAAGTAAGAAAGAAAGAAGAAAGAAGTAAGAAAGAAGTAAGAAAGAAGTAAGAAAGAAGTAAGAAAGAAGTACGAAAGAAGTAAGAAAGAATTAAGAAAGAAAGAAGTAAGAAAGAAGTAAGAAAGAAGAAAGAAGTAAGAAAGAAGTAAGAAAGAAGTAAGAAAGAAGTAAGAAAGAAGTAAGAAAGAAGTAAGAAAGAAGTAAGAAAGAAGTAAGAAAGAAGAAAGAAAGCAGTAAGAAAGAAGTAAGAAAGAAATAAGAAAGAAGTAAGAAAGAAAGAAGAAAGAAGTAAGAAAGAAGTAAGAAAGAAGTAAGAAAGAAGTAAGAAGGAATGAAGAAAGAAGTAAGAAAGGAGAAAGAAAGTAGTAAGAAAGAAAGAAGAAAGAAAGAAGTAAGAAAGAAGAAATAAAGAAGTAAGAAAGAAGTAAGAAAGAAGAAAGAAAGAAGTAAGAAAGAAAGAAGAAAGAAGTAAGAAAGAAGTAAGAAAGAAGTAAGAAAGAAGTACGAAAGAAGTAAGAAAGAATTAAGAAAGAAAGAAGTAAGAAAGAAGTAAGAAAGAAAGAAGAAAGAAGTAAGAAAGAAGTAAGAAAGAAGTACGAAAGAAGTAAGAAAGAATTAAGATGAAAGAAGTATGAAAGAAGTAAGAAAGAAGAAAGAAGTAAGAAAGAAGTAAGAAAGAAGTATGAGAGAAGTAAGAAAGAAGAAAGAAAGAAGTAAGAAAGAAGTAAGAAAAAAGTAAGAAAGAAGTAATAAAGAAGTAAGAAAGAAGTAAGAAAGAAGTAAGAAAGAAGGAAAAAGAAGTTAAAAAGAAGTAAGAAAGAAGTAAGAAAGAAGTAAGAAAGAAGTAAGAAAGAAGTAAGAAAGAAGTATGAAAGAAGTAAGAAAGAAGAAAGAAAGAAGTAAGAAAGAAGTAAGAAAGAAGTAAGAAGGAATGAAGAAAGGAGTTAGAAAGAAGAAAGAAAGAAGTAAGAAAGAAGTAAGAAAGAAGTAATAAAGAGGTAAGAAAGAAGTAAGAAAGAAGTAAGAAAGAAAGAAGAAAGAAGTAAGAAAGAAGTAAGAAGGAAGAAAGAAAGTAGTAAGAAAGAAGAAAGAAAGAAGTAAGAAAGAAGTAAGAAAGAAGTAAGAAAGAAGTAAAAAAGAAAGAAGAAAGAAGTAAGAAAGAAGTAAGAAAGAAGTACGAAAGAAGTAAGAAAGAATTAAGAAAGAAAGAAGTAAGAAAGAAGTAAGAAAGAAAGAAGAAAGAAGTAAGAAAGAAGTATGAAAGAAGTAAGAAGGAAAGAAGAAAGAAGTAAGAAAGAAGTAAGAAAGAAGTATGAAATAAGTAAGAAAGACGAAAGAAAGAAGTAATAAAGAAGTAAGAAAGAAGTAAGAAAGAAGTAAGAAAGAAGTAAGAAAGAAAGAAGAAAGAAGTAAGAAAGAAGTAAGAAAGAAGTAAGAAAGAAGTACGAAAGAAGTAAGAAAGAATTAAGAAAGAAAGAAGTAAGAAAGAAGTAAGAAAGAAGAAAGAAGTAAGAAAGAAGTAAGAAAGAAGTAAGAAAGAAGTAAGAAAGAAGAAAGAAAGAAGTAAGAAAGAAGAAAGAAAGAAGTAAGAAAGAAGTAAGAAAGAAGTAAGAAAGAAGTAAGAAAGAAAGAAGAAAGAAGTAAGAAAGAAGTAAGAAAGAAGTAAGAAGGAATGAAGAAAGAAGTAAGAAAGAAGAAAGAAAGAAGTAAGAAAGAAAGAAGAAAGAAGTAAGAAAGAAGTAAGAAAGAAGTAAGAAAGAAGTACGAAAGAAGTAAGAAAGAATTAAGAAAGAAAGAAGTAAGAAAGAAGTAAGAAAGAAATTAGAAAGAAGTAAGAAAGAAGTAAGAAAGAAGTACGAAACAAGTAAGAAAGAATTAAGAAAGAAAGAAGTATGAAAGAAGTAAGAAAGAAGAAAGAAGTAAGAAAGAAGTAAGAAAGACGAAAGAAAGAAGTAATAAATAAGTAAGAAAGAAGTAATAAATAAGTAAGAAAGAAGTAAGAAAGAAAGAAGAAAGAAGTAAGAAAGAAGTAAGAAAGAAGTAAGAAAGAAGTACGAAAGAAGTAAGAAAGACTTAAGAAAGAAAGAAGTATGAAAGAAGTAAGAAAGAAGAAAGAAGTAAGAAATAAGTAAGAAAGACGAAAGAAAGAAGTAATAAATAAGTAAGAAAGAAGTAAGAAAGAAGTAAGAAAGAAGTAAGAAAGAAAGAAGAAAGAAGTAAGAAAGAAGTAAGAAAGAAGTAAGAAAGAAGTAAGAAAGAAGTACGAAAGAAGTAAGAAAGAATTAAGAAAGAAAGAAGTAAGAAAGAAGTAAGAAAGAAGAAAGAAGTAAGAAAGAAGTAAGAAAGAAGTAAGAAAGAAGTAAGAAAGAAGTAAGAAAGAAGTAAGAAAGAAGAAAGAAAGAAGTAAGAAAGAAGAAAGAAAGAAGTAAGAAAGAAGTAAGAAAGAAATAAGAAAGAAGTAAGAAAGAAAGAAGAAAGAAGTAAGAAAGAAGTAAGAAAGAAGTAAGAAAGAAGTAAGAAGGAATGAAGAAAGAAGTAAGAAAGGAGAAAGAAAGTATTAAGAAAGAAAGAAGAAAGAAAGAAGTAAGAAAGAAGAAATAAAGAAGTAAGAAAGAAGTAAGAAAGAAGAAAGAAAGAAGTAAGAAAGAAAGAAGAAAGAAGTAAGAAAGAAGTAAGAAAGAAGTAAGAAAGAAGTACGAAAGAAGTAAGAAAGAATTAAGAAAGAAAGAAGTAAGAAAGAAGTAAGAAAGAAAGAAGAAAGAAGTAAGAAAGAAGTAAGAAAGAAGTACGAAAGAAGTAAGAAAGAATTAAGAAAGAAAGAAGTATGAGAGAAGTAAGAAAGAAGAAAGAAAGAAGTAAGAAAGAAGTAAGAAAAAAGTAAGAAAGAAGTAATAAAGAAGTAAGAAAGAAGTAAGAAAGAAAGAAGAAAGAAGAAAGAAAGAAGAAAGAAGTAAGAAAGAAGTAAGAAAGAAAGAAGTAAGAAAGAAGTAAGAAAGAAGTAAGAAAATAGAAAAAAGTAGTTAGAAAGAAGTAAGAAAGAAGTAAGAAAGAAGTAAGAAAGAAGAAAGAAAGAAGAAAGAAAGAAAGAAGAAAGAAATAAGAAAGAAGTGAGAGAGCAGTAAGAAAGAAGTAAGAAAGAAGTAAGAAATAAGTAAGAAGGAATGAAGAAAGAAGTAAGAAAGAAGTAAGAAAGAAGAAAGAAAGAAGTAAGAAAGAAGAAAGAAAGAAGTAAGAAAGAAGTAAGAAAGAAGTAAGAAAGAAGAAAGAAGGAAGAAAGAAAGAAAGAAGAAAGAAGTAAGAAAGAAGTAAGAGAGAAGTAAGAAAGAAGTAAGAAAGAAGTAAGAAAGAAGTAAGAAGGAAAGAAGAAAGAAGTAAGAAAGAAGTAAGAAAGAAGAAAGAAGTAAGAAAGAAGAAAGAAAGAAGTAAGAAAGAAGTAAGAAAGAAGACAGAAGTAAGAAAGAAAGAAGAAAGAAGTAAGAAAGAAGTAAGAAAGAAATAAGAAAGAAAGAAGAAAGAAGAAAGAAAGAAGTAGGAAAGAAGTAAGAAAGAAGTAAGAAAGAAGTAATAAAGAATTAAGAAGGAATGAAGAAAGAAGTAAGAAAGAAGAAAGAACGAAGTAAGAAAGAATTAAGAAAGAAAGTAGAAAGAAGTAAGAAAGAAATAAGAAAGAAGTATGAAAGAAGTAAGAAAGAAGAAAGAAAGAAGTAAGAAAGAAGTAAGAAAGAAAGAAGAAAGAAGTAAGAAAGAAGTAAGAAGGAGTGGGGGAAGAAGTAAGAAAGAAGTAAGAAATAAGTAAGAAAGAAGTTAGAAAGAAGTAAGAAAGAAGTATGAAAGAAGTACGAAAGAAGTAAGAAAGAAGTAAGAAAGAAAGAAGTAAGAAAGAAGTAAGAAATAAGTAAAAAAGAAGTTAAAAAGAAGTAAGATAAAAAGTAAGAAAGAAGTAAGAAAGGAGTAAGAAATAAGAAAGAAGTAAGAAAGAAGTAAGAAAGAAGTAAGAAAGAAAGAAGTAAGAAAGAAGAAAGAAAGAAGAAAGAAAGAAGTAAGAAAGAAGAAAGAAAGAAGTAAGAAAGAAGTAAGAAAGAAAGAAGAATGAAGTAAGAAAGAAGTAAGAAAGAAGAAAGAAAGAAGTAAGAAAGAAGAAAGAAGTAAGAAAGAAGTAAGAAAGAAGTAAGAAAGAAGTAAGAAAGAAAGAAGAAAGAAGTAAGAAAGAAGTGAAAAATAAGTAAGAAAGAAGGAAGAAAGAAGTAAGAAAGAAGTAAGAAAGAAGTACGAAAGAAGTAAGAAAGAAGAAAGAAAGAAGTAAGAAAGAAGTAAGAAAGAAGTAAGAAAGAAGTACGAAAGAAGTACGAAAGAAGTAAGAAAGAAGTAAGAAAGAAGTAAGAAAGTAGAAAAAAGTAGTTAGAAAGAAGTAAGAAAGAAGTAAGAAAGAAGTAAGAAAGAAGAAAAGAAGTAGAAAGAAAGAAGTAAGAAAGAAGTAAGAAAGAAGTAAGAGAGAAGTAAGAGAGAAGTAAGAAAGAAGAAAGAAAGAAGTAAGAAAGAAGAAAGAAAGAAGTAAGAAAGAAGTAAGAAAGAAGTAAGAAAGAAGTAAGAAAGAAAGAAGAAAGATGTAAGAAAGAAGTAAGAAAGAAGTAAGAAAGAAAGAAGAAAGAAGAAATAAGGAAGTAGGAAAGAAGTAAGAAAGAAGTAAGAAAGAAGTAATAAAAAATTAAGAAGGAATGAAGAAAGAAGTAAGAAAGAAGAAAGAACGAAGTAAGAAAGAAGTAAGAAATAAGTAAGAAAGAAGTAAGAAAGAAAGTAGATAGAAGTAAGAAAGAAGTAAGAAAGAAGTATGAAAGAAGTAAGAAAGAAGAAAGAAAGAAGTAAGAAAGAAGTAAGAAACAAGTAAGAAAGAAGTAAGAAAGAAAGAATAAAGAAGAAAGAAAGAAGTAAGAAAGAAGTAAGAAAGAAGTAAGAAAGAAGTAAGAAAGAAGTAAGAAAGAAGTACGAAAGTTGTAAGAAAGAATTAAGAAAGAAAGAAGTAAGAAAGAGGTAAGAAAGAAAGAAGAAAGAAGTAAGAAAGAAGTAAGAAAGAAAGAAGAAAGAAGTAAGAAAGAAGTAAGAAAGAAGTAAGAAAGAAGTAAGAAAGAAGAAAGAAAGAAGAAAGAAGAAAGAAAGAAGTAAGAAAGAAGTAAGAAAGAAGTAAGAAAGAAGTAAGAAAGAAAGAAGAAAGAAGTAAGAAAGAAGAGAGAAAGAAGTAAGAAAGAAGTAAGAAAGGAGAAAAAAGAAGTTAGAAAGAAGTAAGAAAGAAGTAAGAAAGAAGTAAGAAAGAAGTAAGAAAGGAGTAAAAAAGAAGTATGAAAGAAGTAAGAAAGAAGAAAGAAAGAAGTAAGAAAGAAGTAAGAAAGAAGTAAGAAAGAAAGAAGAAAGAAGTAAGAAAGAAGTAAGAAAGAAGTAAGAAAGAAGTAAGAAAGAAGAAAGAAAGAAGTAAGAAAGAAGAAAGAAAGAAGTAAGAAAGAAGTAAGAAAGAAGTAAGAAAGAAGTAAGAAAGAAAGAAGAAAGAAGTCAGAAAGAAGTAAGAAAGAAGTAAGAAAGAAGAAAAAAGAAGTTAAAAAGAAGTAAGAAAGAAGTAAGAAAGAAGTAAGAAAGAAGTAAGAAAGAAGTAAGAAAGAAGTATGAAAGAAGTAAGAAAGAAGAAAGAAAGAAGTAAGAAAGAAGTAAGAAGGAATGAAGAAAGGAGTTAGAAAGAAGAAAGAAAGAAGTAAGAAAGAAGTAAGAAAGAAGTAAGAAAGAAGTAAGAAAGAAGTATGAAAGAAGTAAGAAAGAAGAAAGAAAGAAGTAAGAAAGAAGTAAGAAAGAAGTAAGAAGGAATGAAGAAAGGAGTTAGAAAGAAGAAAGAAAGAAGTAAGAAAGAAGTAAGAAAGAAGTAAGAATGAAGTAAGAGAGAAGTAAAAAAGAAAGAAGAAAGAAGTAAGAAAGAAGTAAGAAAGAAGTACGAAAGAAGTAAGAAAGAATTAAGAAAGAAAGAAGTAAGAAAGAAGTAAGAAAGAAAGAAGAAAGAAGTAAGAAAGAAGTAAGAAAGAAGTAAGAAAGAAGTATGAAAGAAGTAAGAAAGAAAGAAGAAAGAAGTAAGAAAGAAGTAAGAAAGAATTATGAAAGAAGAAAGAAAGACGAAAGAGAGAAGTAATAAATAAGTAAGAAAGAAGTGAGAAAGAAGTAAGAAAGAAGTAAGAAAGAAAGAAGAAAGAAGTAAGAAAGAAGTAAGAAAGAAGTAAGAAAGAAGTAAGAAAGAAGTACGAAAGAAGTAAGAAAGAATTAAGAAAGAAAGAAGTAAGAAAGAAGTAAGAAACAAAGAAGAAAGAAGTAAGAAAGAAGTAAGAAAGAAGTAAGAAAGAAGTAAGAAAGAAGTAAGAAAGAAGAAAGAAAGAAGTAAGAAAGAAGAAAGAAAGAAGTAAGAAAGAAGTAAGAAAGAAGTAAGAAAGAAGTAAGAAAGAAAGAAGAAAGAAGTAAGAAAGAAGTAAGAAAGAAGTAAGAAGGAATGAAGAAAGAAGTAAGAAAGAAGAAAGTAGTAAGAAAGAAAGAAGAAAGAAAGAAGTAAGAAAGAAGAAATAAAGAAGTAAGAAAGAAGTAAGAAAGAAGTAAGAAAGAAGTAAGAAAGAAGTAAAAAAGAAAGAAGAAAGAAGTAAGAAAGAAGTAAGAAAGAAGTACGAAAGAAGTAAGAAAGAATTAAGAAAGAAAGAAGTAAGAAAGAAGTAAGAAAGAAAGAAGAAAGAAGTAAGAAAGAAGTAAGAAAGAAGTACGAAAGAAGTAAGAAAGAATTAAGAAAGAAAGAGGTATGAAAGAAGTAAGAAAGAAGAAAGAATTAAGAAAGAAGTAAGAAAGAAGTATGAGAGAAGTAAGAAAGAAGAAAGAAAGAAGTAAGAAAGAAGTAAGAAATAAGTAAGAAAGAAGTAATAAAGAAGTAAGAAACAATTAAGAAAGAAAGAAGAAAGAAGTAAGAAAGAAGAAAGAAGTAAGAAAGAAGTAAGAAGGAATGAAGAAAGAAGAAAGAAGAAAGAAGTAAGAAAGAAGTAAGAAAGAAAGAAGTAAGAAAGAAATAAGAAAGAAGTAAGAAAATAGAAAAAAGTAGTTAGAAAGAAGTAAGAAAGAAGTAAGAAAGAAGTAAGAAAGAAGAAAGAAAGAAGAAAGAAAGAAAGAAGAAAGAAGTAAAAAAGAAGTAAGAGAGTAGTAAGAAAGAAGTAAGAAAGAAGTAAGAAATAAGTAAGAAGGAATGAAGAAAGAAGTAAGAAAGAAGTAAGAAAGAAGAAAGAAAGAAGTAAGAAAGAAGAAAGAAAGAAGTAAGAAAGAAGTAAGAAAGAAGTAAGAAAGAAGTAAGAAAGAAAGAAGAAAGAAGTAAGAAAGAAGTAAGAAAGAAATAAGAAAGAAAGAAGAAAGAAGAAAGAAAGAAGTAGGAAAGAAGTAAGAAAGAAGTAAGAAAGAAGTAATAAAAAATTAAGAAGGAATGAAGAAAGAAGTAAGAAAGAAGAAAGAACGAAGTAAGAAAGAAGTAAGAAAGAAGTAAGAAAGAAGTAAGAAAGAAAGTGGAAAGAAGTAAGAAAGAAGTAAGAAACAAGTAAGAAAGAAGTAAGAAAGAAAGAAGAAAGAAGAAAGAAAGAAGTAAGAAAGAAGTAAGAAAGAAGTACGAAAGATGTAAGAAAGAATTAAGACAGAAAGAACTAAGAAAGAGGTAAGAAAGAAAGAAGAAAGAAGTAAGAAAGAAGTAAGAAAGAAGTAAGAAAGAAAGAAGAAAGAAGTAAGAAAGAAGTAAGAAAGAAGTAAGAAAGAAGTAAGAAAGAAGAAAGAAAGAAGTAAGAAAGAAGAAAGAAAGAAGTAAGAAAGAAGTAAGAAAGAAGTAAGAAAGAAGTAAGAAAGAAAGAAGAAAGAAGTAAGAAAGAAGTGAGAAAGAAGTAAGAAAGAAGTAAGAAAGGAGAAAAAAGAAGTTAGAAATAAGTAAGAAAGAAGTAAGAAAGAAGTAAGAAAGGAGTAAAAAAGAAGTATGAAAGAAGTAAGAAAGAAGAAAGAAAGAAGTAAGAAAGAAGAAAGAAAGAAGTAAGAAAGAAGAAAGAAAGAAGTACGAAAGAAGTAAGAAAGAAGTAAGAAAGAAAGAAGAAAGAAGTAAGAAAGAAGTAAGAAAGGAGTAAGAAAGAAGAAAGAAAGAAGTAAGAAAGAAGTAAGAAAGAAGTAAGAAAGAAGTAAGAAAGAAAGAAGAAAGAAGTAAGAAAGAAGTAAGAAAGAAGTAAGAAAGAAGAAAAAAGAAGTTAAAAAGAAGTAAGAAAGAAGTAAGAAAGAAGTAAGAAAGAAGTAAGAAAGAAGTATGAAAGAAGTAAGAAAGAAGAAAGAAAGAAGTAAGAAAGAAGTAAGAAAGAAGTAAGAAGGAATGAAGAAAGGAGTTAGAAAGAAGAAAGAAAGAAGTAAGAAAGAAGTAAGAAAGAAGTAATAAAGAGGTAAGAAAGAAGTAAGAAAGAAGTAAGAAAGAAAGAAGAAAGAAGTAAGAAAGAAGTAAGAAAGAAGAAAGAAAGTAGTAAGAAAGAAGAAAGAAAGAAGTAAGAAAGAAGTAAGAAAGAAAGAAGAAAGAAGTAAGAAAGAAGTAAGAAAGAAGTAAGAAAGAAGTAAGAAAGAAGTAAGAAAGAAGAAAGAAAGAAGTAAGAAAGAAGAAAGAAAGAAGTAAGAAAGAAGTAAGAAAGAAGTAAGAAAGAAGTAAGAAAGAAAGAAGAAAGAAGTAAGAAAGAAGTGAGAAAGAAGTAAGAAAGAAGTAAGAAAGGAGAAAAAAGAAGTTAGAAAGAAGTAAGAAAGAAGTAAGAAAGAAGTAAGAAAGAAGTAAGAAAGGAGTAAAAAAGAAGTATGAAAGAAGTAAGAAAGAAGAAAGAAAGAAGTAAGAAAGAAGAAAGAAAGAAGTAAGAAAGAAGAAAGAAAGAAGTAAGAAAGAAGTAAGAAAGAAGTAAGAAAGAAAGAAGAAAGAAGTAAGAAAGAAGTAAGAAAGAAGTAAGAAAGAAGTAAGAAAGAAGAAAGAAAGAAGTAAGAAAGAAGAAAGAAAGAAGTGAGAAAGAAGTTAGAAAGAAGTAAGAAAGAAGTAAGAAAGAAAGAAGAAAGAAGTCAGAAAGAAGTAAGAAAGAAGTAAGAAAGAAGAAAAAAGAAGTTAAAAAGAAGTAAGAAAGAAGTAAGAAAGAAGTAAGAAAGAAGTAAGAAAGAAGTAAGAAAGAAGTATGAAAGAAGTAAGAAAGAAGAAAGAAAGAAGTAAGAAAGAAGTAAGAAAGAAGTAAGAAGGAATGAAGAAAGGAGTTAGAAAGAAGAAAGAAAGAAGTAAGAAAGAAGTAATAAAGAAGTATGAAAGAAGTAAGAAAGAAGAAAGAAAGAAGTAAGAAAGAAGTAAGAAAGAAGTAAGAAGGAATGAAGAAAGGAGTTAGAAATAAGAAAGAAAGAAGTAAGAAAGAAGTAAGAAAGAAGTAAGAAAGAAGTAAGAAAGAAGTAAAAAAGAAAGAAGAAAGAAGTAAGAAAGAAGTAAGAAAGAAGTACGAAAGAAGTAAGAAAGAATTAAGAAAGAAAGAAGTAAGAAAGAAGTAAGAAAGAAAGAAGAAAGAAGTAAGAAAGAAGTAAGAAAGAAGTATGAAAGAAGTAAGAAAGAAAGAAGAAAGAAGTAAGAAAGAAGTAAGAAAGAAGTATGAAAGAAGTAAGAAAGACGAAAGAAAGAAGTAATAAATAAGTAAGAAAGAAGTAAGAAAGAAGTAAGAAAGAAGAAAGAAAGAAGTAAGAAAGAAGAAAGAAAGAAGTAAGAAAGAAGTAAGAAAGAAGTAAGAAAGAAGTAAGAAAGAAAGAAGAAAGAAGTAAGAAAGAAGTAAGAAAGAAGTAAGAAGGAATGAAGAAAGAAGTAAGAAAGAAGAAATAAAGAAGTAAGAAAGAAGTAAGAAAGAAGAAAGAAAGAAGTAAGAAAGAAAGAAGAAAGAAGTAAGAAAGAAGTAAGAAAGAAGTAAGAAAGAAGTACGAAAGAAGTAAGAAAGAATTAAGAAAGAAAGAAGTAAGAAAGAAGTAAGAAAGAAAGAAGAAAGAAGTAAGAAAGAAGTAAGAAAGAAGTACGAAAGAAGTAAGAAAGAATTAAGAAAGAAAGAAGTATGAAAGAAGTAAGAAAGAAGAAAGAAGTAAGAAAGAAGTAAGAAAGAAGTATGAGAGAAGTAAGAAAGAAGAAAGAAAGAAGTAAGAAAGAAGTAAGAAATAAGTAAGAAAGAAGTAATAAAGAAGTAAGAAAGAATTAAGAAAGAAAGAAGAAAGAAGTAAGAAAGAAGAAAGAAGTAAGAAAGAAGTAAGAAGGAATGAAGAAAGAAGTAAGAAAGAATTAAGAAAGAAAGAAGTAAGAAAGAAGTAAGAAACAAAGAAGAAAGAAGTAAGAAAGAAGAAAGAAAGAAAGAAGAAAGAAGAAAGAAAGAAGTAGGAAAGAAGTAAGAAAGAAGTAAGAAAGAAGTAATAAAAAATTAAGAAGGAATGAAGAAAGAAGTAAGAAAGAAGAAAGAACGAAGTAAGAAAGAAGTAAGAAAGAAGTAAGAAAGAAGTAAGAAAGAAAGTGGAAAGAAGTAAGAAAGAAGTAAGAAACAAGTAAGAAAGAAGTAAGAAAGAAAGAAGAAAGAAGAAAGAAAGAAGTAAGAAAGAAGTAAGAAAGAAGTACGAAAGATGTAAGAAAGAATTAAGACAGAAAGAACTAAGAAAGAGGTAAGAAAGAAAGAAGAAAGAAGTAAGAAAGAAGTAAGAAAGAAGTAAGAAAGAAGTAAGAAAGAAGAAAGAAAGAAGTAAGAAAGAAGAAAGAAAGAAGTAAGAAAGAAGTAAGAAAGAAGTAAGAAAGAAGTAAGAAAGAAAGAAGAAAGAAGTAAGAAAGAAGTGAGAAAGAAGTAAGAAAGAAGTAAGAAAGGAGAAAAAAGAAGTTAGAAATAAGTAAGAAAGAAGTAAGAAAGAAGTAAGAAAGGAGTAAAAAAGAAGTATGAAAGAAGTAAGAAAGAAGAAAGAAAGAAGTAAGAAAGAAGAAAGAAAGAAGTAAGAAAGAAGAAAGAAAGAAGTACGAAAGAAGTAAGAAAGAAGTAAGAAAGAAAGAAGAAAGAAGTAAGAAAGAAGTAAGAAAGGAGTAAGAAAGAAGAAAGAAAGAAGTAAGAAAGAAGTAAGAAAGAAGTAAGAAAGAAGTAAGAAAGAAAGAAGAAAGAAGTAAGAAAGAAGTAAGAAAGAAGTAAGAAAGAAGTAAGAAAGAAGTAAGAAAGAAGTAAGAAAGAAGTATGAAAGAAGTAAGAAAGAAGAAAGAAAGAAGTAAGAAAGAAGTAAGAAAGAAGTAAGAAGGAATGAAGAAAGGAGTTAGAAAGAAGAAAGAAAGAAGTAAGAAAGAAGTAAGAAAGAAGTAATAAAGAGGTAAGAAAGAAGTAAGAAAGAAGTAAGAAAGAAAGAAGAAAGAAGTAAGAAAGAAGTAAGAAAGAAGAAAGAAAGTAGTAAGAAAGAAGAAAGAAAGAAGTAAGAAAGAAGTGAGAAAGAAAGAAGAAAGAAGTAAGAAAGAAGTAAGAAAGAAGTAAGAAAGAAGTAAGAAAGAAGTAAGAAAGAAGAAAGAAAGAAGTAAGAAAGAAGAAAGAAAGAAGTAAGAAAGAAGTAAGAAAGAAGTAAGAAAGAAGTAAGAAAGAAAGAAGAAAGAAGTAAGAAAGAAGTGAGAAAGAAGTAAGAAAGAAGTAAGAAAGGAGAAAAAAGAAGTTAGAATGAAGTAAGAAAGAAGTAAGAAAGAAGTAAGAAAGAAGTAAGAAAGGAGTAAAAAAGAAGTATGAAAGAAGTAAGAAAGAAGAAAGAAAGAAGTAAGAAAGAAGAAAGAAAGAAGTAAGAAAGAAGAAAGAAAGAAGTAAGAAAGAAGAAAGAAAGAAGTAAGAAAGAAGTAAGAAAGAAGTAAGAAAGAAAGAAGAAAGAAGTAAGAAAGAAGTAAGAAAGAAGTAAGAAAGAAGTAAGAAAGAAGAAAGAAAGAAGTAAGAAAGAAGAAAGAAAGAAGTGAGAAAGAAGTTAGAAAGAAGTAAGAAAGAAGTAAGAAAGAAAGAAGAAAGAAGTCAGAAAGAAGTAAGAAAGAAGTAAGAAAGAAGAAAAAAGAAGTTAAAAAGAAGTAAGAAAGAAGTAAGAAAGAAGTAAGAAAGAAGTAAGAAAGAAGTAAGAAAGAAGTATGAAAGAAGTAAGAAAGAAGAAAGAAAGAAGTAAGAAAGAAGTAAGAAAGAAGTAAGAAGGAATGAAGAAAGGAGTTAGAAAGAAGAAAGAAAGAAGTAAGAAAGAAGTAAGAAAGAAGTAATAAAGAAGTATGAAAGAAGTAAGAAAGAAGAAAGAAAGAAGTAAGAAAGAAGTAAGAAAGAAGTAAGAAGGAATGAAGAAAGGAGTTAGAAATAAGAAAGAAAGAAGTAAGAAAGAAGTAAGAAAGAAGTAAGAAAGAAGTAAGAAAGAAGTAAAAAAGAAAGAAGAAAGAAGTAAGAAAGAAGTAAGAAAGAAGTACGAAAGAAGTAAGAAAGAATTAAGAAAGAAAGAAGTAAGAAAGAAGTAAGAAAGAAAGAAGAAAGAAGTAAGAAAGAAGTAAGAAAGAAGAAAGAAAGAAGTAAGAAAGAAGTAAGAAAGAAGTAAGAAGGAATGAAGAAAGGAGTTAGAAAGAAGAAAGAAAGAAGTAAGAAAGAAGTAAGAAAGAAGTAATAAAGAGGTAAGAAAGAAGTAAGAAAGAAGTAAGAAAGAAAGAAGAAAGAAGTAAGAAAGAAGTAAGAAAGAAGAAAGAAAGTAGTAAGAAAGAAGAAAGAAAGAAGTAAGAAAGAAGTAAGAAAGAAAGAAGAAAGAAGTAAGAAAGAAGTAAGAAAGAAGTAAGAAAGAAGTAAGAAAGAAGTAAGAAAGAAGAAAGAAAGAAGTAAGAAAGAAGAAAGAAAGAAGTAAGAAAGAAGTAAGAAAGAAGTAAGAAAGAAGTAAGAAAGAAAGAAGAAAGAAGTAAGAAAGAAGTGAGAAAGAAGTAAGAAAGAAGTAAGAAAGGAGAAAAAAGAAGTTAGAAAGAAGTAAGAAAGAAGTAAGAAAGAAGTAAGAAAGAAGTAAGAAAGGAGTAAAAAAGAAGTATGAAAGAAGTAAGAAAGAAGAAAGAAAGAAGTAAGAAAGAAGAAAGAAAGAAGTAAGAAAGAAGAAAGAAAGAAGTAAGAAAGAAGTAAGAAAGAAGTAAGAAAGAAAGAAGAAAGAAGTAAGAAAGAAGTAAGAAAGAAGTAAGAAAGAAGTAAGAAAGAAGAAAGAAAGAAGTAAGAAAGAAGAAAGAAAGAAGTGAGAAAGAAGTTAGAAAGAAGTAAGAAAGAAGTAAGAAAGAAAGAAGAAAGAAGTCAGAAAGAAGTAAGAAAGAAGTAAGAAAGAAGAAAAAAGAAGTTAAAAAGAAGTAAGAAAGAAGTAAGAAAGAAGTAAGAAAGAAGTAAGAAAGAAGTAAGAAAGAAGTATGAAAGAAGTAAGAAAGAAGAAAGAAAGAAGTAAGAAAGAAGTAAGAAAGAAGTAAGAAGGAATGAAGAAAGGAGTTAGAAAGAAGAAAGAAAGAAGTAAGAAAGAAGTAATAAAGAAGTATGAAAGAAGTAAGAAAGAAGAAAGAAAGAAGTAAGAAAGAAGTAAGAAAGAAGTAAGAAGGAATGAAGAAAGGAGTTAGAAATAAGAAAGAAAGAAGTAAGAAAGAAGTAAGAAAGAAGTAAGAAAGAAGTAAGAAAGAAGTAAAAAAGAAAGAAGAAAGAAGTAAGAAAGAAGTAAGAAAGAAGTACGAAAGAAGTAAGAAAGAATTAAGAAAGAAAGAAGTAAGAAAGAAGTAAGAAAGAAAGAAGAAAGAAGTAAGAAAGAAGTAAGAAAGAAGTATGAAAGAAGTAAGAAAGAAAGAAGAAAGAAGTAAGAAAGAAGTAAGAAAGAAGTATGAAAGAAGTAAGAAAGACGAAAGAAAGAAGTAATAAATAAGTAAGAAAGAAGTAAGAAAGAAGTAAGAAAGAAGAAAGAAAGAAGTAAGAAAGAAGAAAGAAAGAAGTAAGAAAGAAGTAAGAAAGAAGTAAGAAAGAAGTAAGAAAGAAAGAAGAAAGAAGTAAGAAAGAAGTAAGAAAGAAGTAAGAAGGAATGAAGAAAGAAGTAAGAAAGAAGAAATAAAGAAGTAAGAAAGAAGTAAGAAAGAAGAAAGAAAGAAGTAAGAAAGAAAGAAGAAAGAAGTAAGAAAGAAGTAAGAAAGAAGTAAGAAAGAAGTACGAAAGAAGTAAGAAAGAATTAAGAAAGAAAGAAGTAAGAAAGAAGTAAGAAAGAAAGAAGAAAGAAGTAAGAAAGAAGTAAGAAAGAAGTACGAAAGAAGTAAGAAAGAATTAAGAAAGAAAGAAGTATGAAAGAAGTAAGAAAGAAGAAAGAAGTAAGAAAGAAGTAAGAAAGAAGTATGAGAGAAGTAAGAAAGAAGAAAGAAAGAAGTAAGAAAGAAGTAAGAAATAAGTAAGAAAGAAGTAATAAAGAAGTAAGAAAGAATTAAGAAAGAAAGAAGAAAGAAGTAAGAAAGAAGAAAGAAGTAAGAAAGAAGTAAGAAGGAATGAAGAAAGAAGTAAGAAAGAATTAAGAAAGAAAGAAGTAAGAAAGAAGTAAGAAACAAAGAAGAAAGAAGTAAGAAAGAAGAAAGAAAGAAAGAAGAAAGAAGAAAGAAAGAAGTAGGAAAGAAGTAAGAAAGAAGTAAGAAAGAAGTAATAAAAAATTAAGAAGGAATGAAGAAAGAAGTAAGAAAGAAGAAAGAACGAAGTAAGAAAGAAGTAAGAAAGAAGTAAGAAAGAAGTAAGAAAGAAAGTGGAAAGAAGTAAGAAAGAAGTAAGAAACAAGTAAGAAAGAAGTAAGAAAGAAAGAAGAAAGAAGAAAGAAAGAAGTAAGAAAGAAGTAAGAAAGAAGTACGAAAGATGTAAGAAAGAATTAAGACAGAAAGAACTAAGAAAGAGGTAAGAAAGAAAGAAGAAAGAAGTAAGAAAGAAGTAAGAAAGAAGTAAGAAAGAAGTAAGAAAGAAGAAAGAAAGAAGTAAGAAAGAAGAAAGAAAGAAGTAAGAAAGAAGTAAGAAAGAAGTAAGAAAGAAGTAAGAAAGAAAGAAGAAAGAAGTAAGAAAGAAGTGAGAAAGAAGTAAGAAAGAAGTAAGAAAGGAGAAAAAAGAAGTTAGAAATAAGTAAGAAAGAAGTAAGAAAGAAGTAAGAAAGGAGTAAAAAAGAAGTATGAAAGAAGTAAGAAAGAAGAAAGAAAGAAGTAAGAAAGAAGAAAGAAAGAAGTAAGAAAGAAGAAAGAAAGAAGTACGAAAGAAGTAAGAAAGAAGTAAGAAAGAAAGAAGAAAGAAGTAAGAAAGAAGTAAGAAAGGAGTAAGAAAGAAGAAAGAAAGAAGTAAGAAAGAAGTAAGAAAGAAGTAAGAAAGAAGTAAGAAAGAAAGAAGAAAGAAGTAAGAAAGAAGTAAGAAAGAAGTAAGAAAGAAGTAAGAAAGAAGTAAGAAAGAAGTAAGAAAGAAGTATGAAAGAAGTAAGAAAGAAGAAAGAAAGAAGTAAGAAAGAAGTAAGAAAGAAGTAAGAAGGAATGAAGAAAGGAGTTAGAAAGAAGAAAGAAAGAAGTAAGAAAGAAGTAAGAAAGAAGTAATAAAGAGGTAAGAAAGAAGTAAGAAAGAAGTAAGAAAGAAAGAAGAAAGAAGTAAGAAAGAAGTAAGAAAGAAGAAAGAAAGTAGTAAGAAAGAAGAAAGAAAGAAGTAAGAAAGAAGTGAGAAAGAAAGAAGAAAGAAGTAAGAAAGAAGTAAGAAAGAAGTAAGAAAGAAGTAAGAAAGAAGTAAGAAAGAAGAAAGAAAGAAGTAAGAAAGAAGAAAGAAAGAAGTAAGAAAGAAGTAAGAAAGAAGTAAGAAAGAAGTAAGAAAGAAAGAAGAAAGAAGTAAGAAAGAAGTGAGAAAGAAGTAAGAAAGAAGTAAGAAAGGAGAAAAAAGAAGTTAGAATGAAGTAAGAAAGAAGTAAGAAAGAAGTAAGAAAGAAGTAAGAAAGGAGTAAAAAAGAAGTATGAAAGAAGTAAGAAAGAAGAAAGAAAGAAGTAAGAAAGAAGAAAGAAAGAAGTAAGAAAGAAGAAAGAAAGAAGTAAGAAAGAAGAAAGAAAGAAGTAAGAAAGAAGTAAGAAAGAAGTAAGAAAGAAAGAAGAAAGAAGTAAGAAAGAAGTAAGAAAGAAGTAAGAAAGAAGTAAGAAAGAAGAAAGAAAGAAGTAAGAAAGAAGAAAGAAAGAAGTGAGAAAGAAGTTAGAAAGAAGTAAGAAAGAAGTAAGAAAGAAAGAAGAAAGAAGTCAGAAAGAAGTAAGAAAGAAGTAAGAAAGAAGAAAAAAGAAGTTAAAAAGAAGTAAGAAAGAAGTAAGAAAGAAGTAAGAAAGAAGTAAGAAAGAAGTAAGAAAGAAGTATGAAAGAAGTAAGAAAGAAGAAAGAAAGAAGTAAGAAAGAAGTAAGAAAGAAGTAAGAAGGAATGAAGAAAGGAGTTAGAAAGAAGAAAGAAAGAAGTAAGAAAGAAGTAAGAAAGAAGTAATAAAGAAGTATGAAAGAAGTAAGAAAGAAGAAAGAAAGAAGTAAGAAAGAAGTAAGAAAGAAGTAAGAAGGAATGAAGAAAGGAGTTAGAAATAAGAAAGAAAGAAGTAAGAAAGAAGTAAGAAAGAAGTAAGAAAGAAGTAAGAAAGAAGTAAAAAAGAAAGAAGAAAGAAGTAAGAAAGAAGTAAGAAAGAAGTACGAAAGAAGTAAGAAAGAATTAAGAAAGAAAGAAGTAAGAAAGAAGTAAGAAAGAAAGAAGAAAGAAGTAAGAAAGAAGTAAGAAAGAAGTATGAAAGAAGTAAGAAAGAAAGAAGAAAGAAGTAAGAAAGAAGTAAGAAAGAAGTATGAAAGAAGTAAGAAAGACGAAAGAAAGAAGTAATAAATAAGTAAGAAAGAAGAAAGAAGTAAGAAAGAAAGAAGAAAGAAGTAAGAAAGAAGTAAGAAAGAAGTAAGAAAGAAGTAAGAAAGAAGTACGAAAGAAGTAAGAAAGAATTAAGAAAGAAAGAAGTAAGAAAGAAGTAAGAAACAAAGAAGAAAGAAGTAAGAAAGAAGTAAGAAAGAAGTAAGAAAGAAGTAAGAAAGAAGTAAGAAAGAAGAAAGAAAGAAGTAAGAAAGAAGAAAGAAAGAAGTAAGAAAGAAGTAAGAAAGAAGTAAGAAAGAAGTAAGAAAGAAAGAAGAAAGAAGTAAGAAAGAAGTAAGAAAGAAGTAAGAAGGAATGAAGAAAGAAGTAAGAAAGAAGAAAGAAAGTAGTAAGAAAGAAAGAAGAAAGAAAGAAGTAAGAAAGAAGAAATAAAGAAGTAAGAAAGAAGTAAGAAAGAAGAAAGAAAGAAGTAAGAAAGAAAGAAGAAAGAAGTAAGAAAGAAGTAAGAAAGAAGTAAGAAAGAAGTACGAAAGAAGTAAGAAAGAATTAAGAAAGAAAGAAGTAAGAAAGAAGTAAGAAAGAAAGAAGAAAGAAGTAAGAAGGAAGTAAGAAAGAAGTACGAAAGAAGTAAGAAAGAATTAAGAAAGAAAGAAGTATGAAAGAAGTAAGAAAGAAGAAAGAAGTAAGAAAGAAGTAAGAAAGAAGTATGAGAGAAGTAAGAAAGAAGAAAGAAAGAAGTAAGAAAGAAGTAAGAAATAAGTAAGAAAGAAGTAATAAAGAAGTAAGAAAGAATTAAGAAAGAAAGAAGAAAGAAGTAAGAAAGAAGAAAGAAGTAAGAAAGAAGTAAGAAGGAATGAAGAAAGAAGTAAGAAAGAAGAAAGAAGTAAGAAAGAAGTAAGAAAGAAAGAAGTAAGAAAGAAATAAGAAAGAAGTAAGAAAATAGAAAAAAGTAGTTAGAAAGAAGTAAGAAAGAAGTAAGAAAGAAGTAAGAAATAAGTAAGAAGGAATGAAGAAAGAAGTAAGAAAGAAATAAGAAAGAAGAAAGAAAGAAGAAAGAAGAAAGAAAGAAGAAAGAAAGAAGTAAGAAAGAAGTAAGAAAGAAGTAAGAAAGAAAGAAGAAAGAAGTAAGAAAGAAGTAAGAAAGAAATAAGAAAGAAAGAAGAAAGAAGAAAGAAAGAAGTAGGAAAGAAGTAAGAAAGAAGTAAGAAAGAAGTACGAAAGATGTAAGAAATAATTAAGACAGAAAGAAGTAAGAAAGAGGTAAGAAAGAAAGAAGAAAGAAGTAAGAAAGAAGTAAGAAAGAAGTAAGAAAGAAAGAAGAAAGAAGTAAGAAAGAAGTAAGAAAGAAGTAAGAAAGGAGTAAGAAAGAAGAAAGAAAGAAGTAAGAAAGAAGAAAGAAAGAAGTAAGAAAGAAGTAAGAAAGAAGTAAGAAAGAAGTAAGAAAGAAAGAAGAAAGAAGTAAGAAAGAAGTGAGAAAGAAGTAAGAAAGAAGTAAGAAAGGAGAAAAAAGAAGTTAGAAAGAAGTAAGAAAGAAGTAAGGAAGAAGTAAGAAAGGAGTAAAAAAGAAGTATGAAAGAAGTAAGATAGAAGAAAGAAAGAAGTAAGAAAGAAGAAAGAAAGAAGTAAGAAAGAAGTAAGAAAGAAGTAAGAAAGAAAGAAGAAAGAAGTAAGAAAGAAGTAAGAAAGAAGTAAGAAAGAAGAAAGAAAGAAGTAAGAAAGAAGTAAGAAAAAAGTAAGAAAGAAGTAAGAAAGAAAGAAGAAAGAAGTAAGAAAGAAGTAAGAAAGAAGTAAGAAAGAAGAAAAAAGAAGTTAAAAAGAAGTAAGAAAGAAGTAAGAAAGAAATAAGAAAGAAGTAAGAAAGAAGTAAGAAAGAAGTATGAAAGAAGTAAGAAAGAAGAAAGAAAGAAGTAAGAAAGAAGTAAGAAAGAAGTAAGAAGGAATGAAGAAAGGAGTTAGAAAGAAGAAAGAAAGAAGTAAGAAAGAAGTAAGAAAGAAGTAATAAAGAGGTAAGAAAGAAGTAAGAAAGAAGTAAGAAAGAAAGAAGAAAGAAGTAAGAAAGAAGTAAGAAAGAAGTAAGAAAGAAGTAAAAAAGAAAGAAGAAAGAAGTAAGAAAGAAGTAAGAAAGAAGTACGAAAGAAGTAAGAAAGAATTAAGAAAGAAAGAAGTAAGAAAGAAGTAAGAAAGAAAGAAGAAAGAAGTAAGAAAGAAGTAAGAAAGAAGTATGAAAGAAGTAAGAAAGAAAGAAGAAAGAAGTAAGAAAGAAGTAAGAAAGAAGTATGAAATAAGTAAGAAAGACGAAAGAAAGAAGTAATAAATAAGTAAGAAAGAAGTAAGAAAGAAGTAAGAAAGAAGTAAGAAAGAAAGAAGAAAGAAGTAAGAAAGAAGTAAGAAAGAAGTAAGAAAGAAGTAAGAAAGAAGTACGAAAGAAGTAAGAAAGAATTAAGAAAGAAAGAAGTAAGAAAGAAGTAAGAAAGAAGAAAGAAGTAAGAAAGAAGTAAGAAAGAAGTAAGAAAGAAGTAAGAAAGAAGTAAGAAAGAAGTAAGAAAGAAGAAAGAAAGAAGTAAGAAAGAAGTAAGAAAGAAGTAAGAAAGAAGAAAGAAAGAAGTAAGAAAGAAGAAAGAAAGAAGTAAGAAAGAAGTAAGAAAGAAGTAAGAAAGAAAGAAGAAAGAAGTAAGAAAGAAGTAAGAAAGAAGTAAGAAAGAAGTAAGAAAGAAGAAAGAAAGAAGTAAGAAAGAAGAAAGAAAGAAGTGAGAAAGAAGTTAGAAAGAAGTAAGAAAGAAGTAAGAAAGAAAGAAGAAAGAAGTCAGAAAGAAGTAAGAAAGAAGTAAGAAAGAAGAAAAAAGAAGTTAAAAAGAAGTAAGAAAGAAGTAAGAAAGAAGTAAGAAAGAAGTAAGAAAGAAGTAAGAAAGAAGTATGAAAGAAGTAAGAAAGAAGAAAGAAAGAAGTAAGAAAGAAGTAAGAAAGAAGTAAGAAGGAATGAAGAAAGGAGTTAGAAAGAAGAAAGAAAGAAGTAAGAAAGAAGTAAGAAAGAAGTAATAAAGAAGTATGAAAGAAGTAAGAAAGAAGAAAGAAAGAAGTAAGAAAGAAGTAAGAAAGAAGTAAGAAGGAATGAAGAAAGGAGTTAGAAATAAGAAAGAAAGAAGTAAGAAAGAAGTAAGAAAGAAGTAAGAAAGAAGTAAGAAAGAAGTAAAAAAGAAAGAAGAAAGAAGTAAGAAAGAAGTAAGAAAGAAGTACGAAAGAAGTAAGAAAGAATTAAGAAAGAAAGAAGTAAGAAAGAAGTAAGAAAGAAAGAAGAAAGAAGTAAGAAAGAAGTAAGAAAGAAGTATGAAAGAAGTAAGAAAGAAAGAAGAAAGAAGTAAGAAAGAAGTAAGAAAGAAGTATGAAAGAAGTAAGAAAGACGAAAGAAAGAAGTAATAAATAAGTAAGAAAGAAGTAAGAAAGAAGTAAGAAAGAAAGAAGAAAGAAGTAAGAAAGAAGTAAGAAAGAAGTAAGAAAGAAGTAAGAAAGAAGTACGAAAGAAGTAAGAAAGAATTAAGAAAGAAAGAAGTAAGAAAGAAGTAAGAAACAAAGAAGAAAGAAGTAAGAAAGAAGTAAGAAAGAAGTAAGAAAGAAGTAAGAAAGAAGTAAGAAAGAAGAAAGAAAGAAGTAAGAAAGAAGAAAGAAAGAAGTAAGAAAGAAGTAAGAAAGAAGTAAGAAAGAAGTAAGAAAGAAAGAAGAAAGAAGTAAGAAAGAAGTAAGAAAGAAGTAAGAAGGAATGAAGAAAGAAGTAAGAAAGAAGAAAGAAAGTAGTAAGAAAGAAAGAAGAAAGAAAGAAGTAAGAAAGAAGAAATAAAGAAGTAAGAAAGAAGTAAGAAAGAAGAAAGAAAGAAGTAAGAAAGAAAGAAGAAAGAAGTAAGAAAGAAGTAAGAAAGAAGTAAGAAAGAAGTACGAAAGAAGTAAGAAAGAATTAAGAAAGAAAGAAGTAAGAAAGAAGTAAGAAAGAAAGAAGAAAGAAGTAAGAAAGAAGTAAGAAAGAAGTACGAAAGAAGTAAGAAAGAATTAAGAAAGAAAGAAGTATGAAAGAAGTAAGAAAGAAGAAAGAAGTAAGAAAGAAGTAAGAAAGAAGTATGAGAGAAGTAAGAAAGAAGAAAGAAAGAAGTAAGAAAGAAGTAAGAAATAAGTAAGAAAGAAGTAATAAAGAAGTAAGAAAGAATTAAGAAAGAAAGAAGAAAGAAGTAAGAAAGAAGAAAGAAGTAAGAAAGAAGTAAGAAGGAATGAAGAAAGAAGTAAGAAAGAAGAAAGAAGTAAGAAAGAAGTAAGAAAGAAAGAAGTAAGAAAGAAATAAGAAAGAAGTAAGAAAATAGAAAAAAGTAGTTAGAAAGAAGTAAGAAAGAAGTAAGAAAGAAGTAAGAAATAAGTAAGAAGGAATGAAGAAAGAAGTAAGAAAGAAATAAGAAAGAAGAAAGAAAGAAGAAAGAAGAAAGAAAGAAGAAAGAAAGAAGTAAGAAAGAAGTAAGAAAGAAGTAAGAAAGAAAGAAGAAAGAAGTAAGAAAGAAGTAAGAAAGAAATAAGAAAGAAAGAAGAAAGAAGAAAGAAAGAAGTAGGAAAGAAGTAAGAAAGAAGTAAGAAAGAAGTACGAAAGATGTAAGAAATAATTAAGACAGAAAGAAGTAAGAAAGAGGTAAGAAAGAAAGAAGAAAGAAGTAAGAAAGAAGTAAGAAAGAAGTAAGAAAGAAAGAAGAAAGAAGTAAGAAAGAAGTAAGAAAGAAGTAAGAAAGGAGTAAGAAAGAAGAAAGAAAGAAGTAAGAAAGAAGAAAGAAAGAAGTAAGAAAGAAGTAAGAAAGAAGTAAGAAAGAAGTAAGAAAGAAAGAAGAAAGAAGTAAGAAAGAAGTGAGAAAGAAGTAAGAAAGAAGTAAGAAAGGAGAAAAAAGAAGTTAGAAAGAAGTAAGAAAGAAGTAAGGAAGAAGTAAGAAAGGAGTAAAAAAGAAGTATGAAAGAAGTAAGATAGAAGAAAGAAAGAAGTAAGAAAGAAGAAAGAAAGAAGTAAGAAAGAAGTAAGAAAGAAGTAAGAAAGAAAGAAGAAAGAAGTAAGAAAGAAGTAAGAAAGAAGTAAGAAAGAAGAAAGAAAGAAGTAAGAAAGAAGTAAGAAAAAAGTAAGAAAGAAGTAAGAAAGAAAGAAGAAAGAAGTAAGAAAGAAGTAAGAAAGAAGTAAGAAAGAAGAAAAAAGAAGTTAAAAAGAAGTAAGAAAGAAGTAAGAAAGAAATAAGAAAGAAGTAAGAAAGAAGTAAGAAAGAAGTATGAAAGAAGTAAGAAAGAAGAAAGAAAGAAGTAAGAAAGAAGTAAGAAAGAAGTAAGAAGGAATGAAGAAAGGAGTTAGAAAGAAGAAAGAAAGAAGTAAGAAAGAAGTAAGAAAGAAGTAATAAAGAGGTAAGAAAGAAGTAAGAAAGAAGTAAGAAAGAAAGAAGAAAGAAGTAAGAAAGAAGTAAGAAAGAAGTAAGAAAGAAGTAAAAAAGAAAGAAGAAAGAAGTAAGAAAGAAGTAAGAAAGAAGTACGAAAGAAGTAAGAAAGAATTAAGAAAGAAAGAAGTAAGAAAGAAGTAAGAAAGAAAGAAGAAAGAAGTAAGAAAGAAGTAAGAAAGAAGTATGAAAGAAGTAAGAAAGAAAGAAGAAAGAAGTAAGAAAGAAGTAAGAAAGAAGTATGAAATAAGTAAGAAAGACGAAAGAAAGAAGTAATAAATAAGTAAGAAAGAAGTAAGAAAGAAGTAAGAAAGAAGTAAGAAAGAAAGAAGAAAGAAGTAAGAAAGAAGTAAGAAAGAAGTAAGAAAGAAGTAAGAAAGAAGTACGAAAGAAGTAAGAAAGAATTAAGAAAGAAAGAAGTAAGAAAGAAGTAAGAAAGAAGAAAGAAGTAAGAAAGAAGTAAGAAAGAAGTAAGAAAGAAGTAAGAAAGAAGTAAGAAAGAAGTAAGAAAGAAGAAAGAAAGAAGTAAGAAAGAAGTAAGAAAGAAGTAAGAAGGAATGAAGAAAGAAGTAAGAAAGAAGAAAGAAAGTAGTAAGAAAGAAAGAAGAAAGAAAGAAGTAAGAAAGAAGAAACAAAGAAGTAAGAAAGAAGTAAGAAAGAAGTAAGAAAGAAAGAAGAAATAAGTAAGAAAGAAGTAAGAAAGAAGTAAGAAAGAAGTACGAAAGAAGTAAGAAAGAATTAAGAAAGAAAGAAGTAAGAAAGAAGTAAGAAAGAAAGAAGAAAGAAGTAAGAAAGAAGTAAGAAAGAAGTAAGAAAGAAGTATGAAAGAAGTAAGAAAGAAAGAAGAAAGAAGTAAGAAAGAAGTAAGAAAGAATTATGAAAGAAGAAAGAAAGACGAAAGAGAGAAGTAATAAATAAGTAAGAAAGAAGTGAGAAAGAAGTAAGAAAGAAGTAAGAAAGAAAGAAGAAAGAAGTAAGAAAGAAGTAAGAAAGAAGTAAGAAAGAAGTAAGAAGGAGTGGGGGAAGAAGTAAGAAAGAAGTAAGAAATAAGTAAGAAAGAAGTTAGAAAGAAGTAAGAAAGAAGTATGAAAGAAGTACGAAAGAAGTAAGAAAGAAGTAAGAAAGAAAGAAGTAAGAAAGAAGTAAGAAATAAGTAAAAAAGAAGTTAAAAAGAAGTAAGATAAAAAGTAAGAAAGAAGTAAGAAAGGAGTAAGAAATAAGAAAGAAGTAAGAAAGAAGTAAGAAAGAAGTAAGAAAGAAAGAAGTAAGAAAGAAGAAAGAAAGAAGAAAGAAAGAAGTAAGAAAGAAGAAAGAAAGAAGTAAGAAAGAAGTAAGAAAGAAAGAAGAATGAAGTAAGAAAGAAGTAAGAAAGAAGAAAGAAAGAAGTAAGAAAGAAGAAAGAAGTAAGAAAGAAGTAAGAAAGAAGTAAGAAAGAAGTAAGAAAGAAAGAAGAAAGAAGTAAGAAAGAAGTGAAAAATAAGTAAGAAAGAAGTAAGAAAGAAGTAAGAAAGAAGTAAGAAAGAAGTACGAAAGAAGTAAGAAAGAAGAAAGAAAGAAGTAAGAAAGAAGTAAGAAAGAAGTAAGAAAGAAGTACGAAAGAAGTACGAAAGAAGTAAGAAAGAAGTAAGAAAGAAGTAAGAAAGTAGAAAAAAGTAGTTAGAAAGAAGTAAGAAAGAAGTAAGAAAGAAGTAAGAAAGAAGAAAAGAAGTAGAAAGAAAGAAGTAAGAAAGAAGTAAGAAAGAAGTAAGAGAGAAGTAAGAGAGAAGTAAGAAAGAAGAAAGAAAGAAGTAAGAAAGAAGAAAGAAAGAAGTAAGAAAGAAGTAAGAAAGAAGTAAGAAAGAAGTAAGAAAGAAAGAAGAAAGATGTAAGAAAGAAGTAAGAAAGAAGTAAGAAAGAAAGAAGAAAGAAGAAATAAAGAAGTAGGAAAGAAGTAAGAAAGAAGTAAGAAAGAAGTAATAAAAAATTAAGAAGGAATGAAGAAAGAAGTAAGAAAGAAGAAAGAACGAAGTAAGAAAGAAGTAAGAAATAAGTAAGAAAGAAGTAAGAAAGAAAGTAGATAGAAGTAAGAAAGAAGTAAGAAAGAAGTATGAAAGAAGTAAGAAAGAAGAAAGAAAGAAGTAAGAAAGAAGTAAGAAACAAGTAAGAAAGAAGTAAGAAAGAAAGAATAAAGAATAAAGAAAGAAGTAAGAAAGAAGTAAGAAAGAAGTAAGAAAGAAGTAAGAAAGAAGTAAGAAAGAAGTACGAAAGTTGTAAGAAAGAATTAAGAAAGAAAGAAGTAAGAAAGAGGTAAGAAAGAAAGAAGAAAGAAGTAAGAAAGAAGTAAGAAAGAAAGAAGAAAGAAGTAAGAAAGAAGTAAGAAAGAAGTAAGAAAGAAGTAAGAAAGAAGAAAGAAAGAAGAAAGAAGAAAGAAAGAAGTAAGAAAGAAGTAAGAAAGAAGTAAGAAAGAAGTAAGAAAGAAAGAAGAAAGAAGTAAGAAAGAAGAGAGAAAGAAGTAAGAAAGAAGTAAGAAAGGAGAAAAAAGAAGTTAGAAAGAAGTAAGAAAGAAGTAAGAAAGAAGTAAGAAAGAAGTAAGAAAGGAGTAAAAAAGAAGTATGAAAGAAGTAAGAAAGAAGAAAGAAAGAAGTAAGAAAGAAGTAAGAAAGAAGTAAGAAAGAAAGAAGAAAGAAGTAAGAAAGAAGTAAGAAAGAAGTAAGAAAGAAGTAAGAAAGAAGAAAGAAAGAAGTAAGAAAGAAGAAAGAAAGAAGTAAGAAAGAAGTAAGAAAGAAGTAAGAAAGAAGTAAGAAAGAAAGAAGAAAGAAGTCAGAAAGAAGTAAGAAAGAAGTAAGAAAGAAGAAAAAAGAAGTTAAAAAGAAGTAAGAAAGAAGTAAGAAAGAAGTAAGAAAGAAGTAAGAAAGAAGTAAGAAAGAAGTATGAAAGAAGTAAGAAAGAAGAAAGAAAGAAGTAAGAAAGAAGTAAGAAGGAATGAAGAAAGGAGTTAGAAAGAAGAAAGAAAGAAGTAAGAAAGAAGTAAGAAAGAAGTAAGAAAGAAGTAAGAAAGAAGTATGAAAGAAGTAAGAAAGAAGAAAGAAAGAAGTAAGAAAGAAGTAAGAAAGAAGTAAGAAGGAATGAAGAAAGGAGTTAGAAAGAAGAAAGAAAGAAGTAAGAAAGAAGTAAGAAAGAAGTAAGAATGAAGTAAGAGAGAAGTAAAAAAGAAAGAAGAAAGAAGTAAGAAAGAAGTAAGAAAGAAGTACGAAAGAAGTAAGAAAGAATTAAGAAAGAAAGAAGTAAGAAAGAAGTAAGAAAGAAAGAAGAAAGAAGTAAGAAAGAAGTAAGAAAGAAGTAAGAAAGAAGTATGAAAGAAGTAAGAAAGAAAGAAGAAAGAAGTAAGAAAGAAGTAAGAAAGAATTATGAAAGAAGAAAGAAAGACGAAAGAGAGAAGTAATAAATAAGTAAGAAAGAAGTGAGAAAGAAGTAAGAAAGAAGTAAGAAAGAAAGAAGAAAGAAGTAAGAAAGAAGTAAGAAAGAAGTAAGAAAGAAGTAAGAAAGAAGTACGAAAGAAGTAAGAAAGAATTAAGAAAGAAAGAAGTAAGAAAGAAGTAAGAAACAAAGAAGAAAGAAGTAAGAAAGAAGTAAGAAAGAAGTAAGAAAGAAGTAAGAAAGAAGTAAGAAAGAAGAAAGAAAGAAGTAAGAAAGAAGAAAGAAAGAAGTAAGAAAGAAGTAAGAAAGAAGTAAGAAAGAAGTAAGAAAGAAAGAAGAAAGAAGTAAGAAAGAAGTAAGAAAGAAGTAAGAAGGAATGAAGAAAGAAGTAAGAAAGAAGAAAGTAGTAAGAAAGAAAGAAGAAAGAAAGAAGTAAGAAAGAAGAAATAAAGAAGTAAGAAAGAAGTAAGAAAGAAGTAAGAAAGAAGTAAGAAAGAAGTAAAAAAGAAAGAAGAAAGAAGTAAGAAAGAAGTAAGAAAGAAGTACGAAAGAAGTAAGAAAGAATTAAGAAAGAAAGAAGTAAGAAAGAAGTAAGAAAGAAAGAAGAAAGAAGTAAGAAAGAAGTAAGAAAGAAGTACGAAAGAAGTAAGAAAGAATTAAGAAAGAAAGAGGTATGAAAGAAGTAAGAAAGAAGAAAGAATTAAGAAAGAAGTAAGAAAGAAGTATGAGAGAAGTAAGAAAGAAGAAAGAAAGAAGTAAGAAAGAAGTAAGAAATAAGTAAGAAAGAAGTAATAAAGAAGTAAGAAACAATTAAGAAAGAAAGAAGAAAGAAGTAAGAAAGAAGAAAGAAGTAAGAAAGAAGTAAGAAGGAATGAAGAAAGAAGAAAGAAGAAAGAAGTAAGAAAGAAGTAAGAAAGAAAGAAGTAAGAAAGAAATAAGAAAGAAGTAAGAAAATAGAAAAAAGTAGTTAGAAAGAAGTAAGAAAGAAGTAAGAAAGAAGTAAGAAAGAAGAAAGAAAGAAGAAAGAAAGAAAGAAGAAAGAAGTAAAAAAGAAGTAAGAGAGTAGTAAGAAAGAAGTAAGAAAGAAGTAAGAAATAAGTAAGAAGGAATGAAGAAAGAAGTAAGAAAGAAGTAAGAAAGAAGAAAGAAAGAAGTAAGAAAGAAGAAAGAAAGAAGTAAGAAAGAAGTAAGAAAGAAGTAAGAAAGAAGTAAGAAAGAAAGAAGAAAGAAGTAAGAAAGAAGTAAGAAAGAAATAAGAAAGAAAGAAGAAAGAAGAAAGAAAGAAGTAGGAAAGAAGTAAGAAAGAAGTAAGAAAGAAGTAATAAAAAATTAAGAAGGAATGAAGAAAGAAGTAAGAAAGAAGAAAGAACGAAGTAAGAAAGAAGTAAGAAAGAAGTAAGAAAGAAGTAAGAAAGAAAGTGGAAAGAAGTAAGAAAGAAGTAAGAAACAAGTAAGAAAGAAGTAAGAAAGAAAGAAGAAAGAAGAAAGAAAGAAGTAAGAAAGAAGTAAGAAAGAAGTACGAAAGATGTAAGAAAGAATTAAGACAGAAAGAACTAAGAAAGAGGTAAGAAAGAAAGAAGAAAGAAGTAAGAAAGAAGTAAGAAAGAAGTAAGAAAGAAAGAAGAAAGAAGTAAGAAAGAAGTAAGAAAGAAGTAAGAAAGAAGTAAGAAAGAAGAAAGAAAGAAGTAAGAAAGAAGAAAGAAAGAAGTAAGAAAGAAGTAAGAAAGAAAGAAGAAAGAAGTAAGAAAGAAGTAAGAAAGAAGTAAGAAAGAAAGAAGAAAGAAGTAAGAAAGAAGTGAGAAAGAAGTAAGAAAGAAGTAAGAAAGGAGAAAAAAGAAGTTAGAAATAAGTAAGAAAGAAGTAAGAAAGAAGTAAGAAAGGAGTAAAAAAGAAGTATGAAAGAAGTAAGAAAGAAGAAAGAAAGAAGTAAGAAAGAAGAAAGAAAGAAGTAAGAAAGAAGAAAGAAAGAAGTACGAAAGAAGTAAGAAAGAAGTAAGAAAGAAAGAAGAAAGAAGTAAGAAAGAAGTAAGAAAGGAGTAAGAAAGAAGAAAGAAAGAAGTAAGAAAGAAGTAAGAAAGAAGTAAGAAAGAAGTAAGAAAGAAAGAAGAAAGAAGTAAGAAAGAAGTAAGAAAGAAGTAAGAAAGAAGAAAAAAGAAGTTAAAAAGAAGTAAGAAAGAAGTAAGAAAGAAGTAAGAAAGAAGTAAGAAAGAAGTATGAAAGAAGTAAGAAAGAAGAAAGAAAGAAGTAAGAAAGAAGTAAGAAAGAAGTAAGAAGGAATGAAGAAAGGAGTTAGAAAGAAGAAAGAAAGAAGTAAGAAAGAAGTAAGAAAGAAGTAATAAAGAGGTAAGAAAGAAGTAAGAAAGAAGTAAGAAAGAAAGAAGAAAGAAGTAAGAAAGAAGTAAGAAAGAAGAAAGAAAGTAGTAAGAAAGAAGAAAGAAAGAAGTAAGAAAGAAGTAAGAAAGAAAGAAGAAAGAAGTAAGAAAGAAGTAAGAAAGAAGTAAGAAAGAAGTAAGAAAGAAGTAAGAAAGAAGAAAGAAAGAAGTAAGAAAGAAGAAAGAAAGAAGTAAGAAAGAAGTAAGAAAGAAGTAAGAAAGAAGTAAGAAAGAAAGAAGAAAGAAGTAAGAAAGAAGTGAGAAAGAAGTAAGAAAGAAGTAAGAAAGGAGAAAAAAGAAGTTAGAAAGAAGTAAGAAAGAAGTAAGAAAGAAGTAAGAAAGAAGTAAGAAAGGAGTAAAAAAGAAGTATGAAAGAAGTAAGAAAGAAGAAAGAAAGAAGTAAGAAAGAAGAAAGAAAGAAGTAAGAAAGAAGAAAGAAAGAAGTAAGAAAGAAGTAAGAAAGAAGTAAGAAAGAAAGAAGAAAGAAGTAAGAAAGAAGTAAGAAAGAAGTAAGAAAGAAGTAAGAAAGAAGAAAGAAAGAAGTAAGAAAGAAGAAAGAAAGAAGTGAGAAAGAAGTTAGAAAGAAGTAAGAAAGAAGTAAGAAAGAAAGAAGAAAGAAGTCAGAAAGAAGTAAGAAAGAAGTAAGAAAGAAGAAAAAAGAAGTTAAAAACAAGTAAGAAAGAAGTAAGAAAGAAGTAAGAAAGAAGTAAGAAAGAAGTAAGAAAGAAGTATGAAAGAAGTAAGAAAGAAGAAAGAAAGAAGTAAGAAAGAAGTAAGAAAGAAGTAAGAAGGAATGAAGAAAGGAGTTAGAAAGAAGAAAGAAAGAAGTAAGAAAGAAGTAATAAAGAAGTATGAAAGAAGTAAGAAAGAAGAAAGAAAGAAGTAAGAAAGAAGTAAGAAAGAAGTAAGAAGGAATGAAGAAAGGAGTTAGAAATAAGAAAGAAAGAAGTAAGAAAGAAGTAAGAAAGAAGTAAGAAAGAAGTAAGAAAGAAGTAAAAAAGAAAGAAGAAAGAAGTAAGAAAGAAGTAAGAAAGAAGTACGAAAGAAGTAAGAAAGAATTAAGAAAGAAAGAAGTAAGAAAGAAGTAAGAAAGAAAGAAGAAAGAAGTAAGAAAGAAGTAAGAAAGAAGTATGAAAGAAGTAAGAAAGAAAGAAGAAAGAAGTAAGAAAGAAGTAAGAAAGAAGTATGAAAGAAGTAAGAAAGACGAAAGAAAGAAGTAATAAATAAGTAAGAAAGAAGTAAGAAAGAAGTAAGAAAGAAGAAAGAAAGAAGTAAGAAAGAAGAAAGAAAGAAGTAAGAAAGAAGTAAGAAAGAAGTAAGAAAGAAGTAAGAAAGAAAGAAGAAAGAAGTAAGAAAGGAGTAAGAAAGAAGTAAGAAGGAATGAAGAAAGAAGTAAGAAAGAAGAAATAAAGAAGTAAGAAAGAAGTAAGAAAGAAGAAAGAAAGAAGTAAGAAAGAAAGAAGAAAGAAGTAAGAAAGAAGTAAGAAAGAAGTAAGAAAGAAGTACGAAAGAAGTAAGAAAGAATTAAGAAAGAAAGAAGTAAGAAAGAAGTAAGAAAGAAAGAAGAAAGAAGTAAGAAAGAAGTAAGAAAGAAGTACGAAAGAAGTAAGAAAGAATTAAGAAAGAAAGAAGTATGAAAGAAGTAAGAAAGAAGAAAGAAGTAAGAAAGAAGTAAGAAAGAAGTATGAGAGAAGTAAGAAAGAAGAAAGAAAGAAGTAAGAAAGAAGTAAGAAATAAGTAAGAAAGAAGTAATAAAGAAGTAAGAAAGAATTAAGAAAGAAAGAAGAAAGAAGTAAGAAAGAAGAAAGAAGTAAGAAAGAAGTAAGAAGGAATGAAGAAAGAAGTAAGAAAGAATTAAGAAAGAAAGAAGTAAGAAAGAAGTAAGAAACAAAGAAGAAAGAAGTAAGAAAGAAGAAAGAAAGAAAGAAGAAAGAAGAAAGAAAGAAGTAGGAAAGAAGTAAGAAAGAAGTAAGAAAGAAGTAATAAAAAATTAAGAAGGAATGAAGAAAGAAGTAAGAAAGAAGAAAGAACGAAGTAAGAAAGAAGTAAGAAAGAAGTAAGAAAGAAGTAAGAAAGAAAGTGGAAAGAAGTAAGAAAGAAGTAAGAAACAAGTAAGAAAGAAGTAAGAAAGAAAGAAGAAAGAAGAAAGAAAGAAGTAAGAAAGAAGTAAGAAAGAAGTACGAAAGATGTAAGAAAGAATTAAGACAGAAAGAACTAAGAAAGAGGTAAGAAAGAAAGAAGAAAGAAGTAAGAAAGAAGTAAGAAAGAAGTAAGAAAGAAGTAAGAAAGAAGAAAGAAAGAAGTAAGAAAGAAGAAAGAAAGAAGTAAGAAAGAAGTAAGAAAGAAGTAAGAAAGAAGTAAGAAAGAAAGAAGAAAGAAGTAAGAAAGAAGTGAGAAAGAAGTAAGAAAGAAGTAAGAAAGGAGAAAAAAGAAGTTAGAAATAAGTAAGAAAGAAGTAAGAAAGAAGTAAGAAAGGAGTAAAAAAGAAGTATGAAAGAAGTAAGAAAGAAGAAAGAAAGAAGTAAGAAAGAAGAAAGAAAGAAGTAAGAAAGAAGAAAGAAAGAAGTACGAAAGAAGTAAGAAAGAAGTAAGAAAGAAAGAAGAAAGAAGTAAGAAAGAAGTAAGAAAGGAGTAAGAAAGAAGAAAGAAAGAAGTAAGAAAGAAGTAAGAAAGAAGTAAGAAAGAAGTAAGAAAGAAAGAAGAAAGAAGTAAGAAAGAAGTAAGAAAGAAGTAAGAAAGAAGTAAGAAAGAAGTAAGAAAGAAGTAAGAAAGAAGTATGAAAGAAGTAAGAAAGAAGAAAGAAAGAAGTAAGAAAGAAGTAAGAAAGAAGTAAGAAGGAATGAAGAAAGGAGTTAGAAAGAAGAAAGAAAGAAGTAAGAAAGAAGTAAGAAAGAAGTAATAAAGAGGTAAGAAAGAAGTAAGAAAGAAGTAAGAAAGAAAGAAGAAAGAAGTAAGAAAGAAGTAAGAAAGAAGAAAGAAAGTAGTAAGAAAGAAGAAAGAAAGAAGTAAGAAAGAAGTGAGAAAGAAAGAAGAAAGAAGTAAGAAAGAAGTAAGAAAGAAGTAAGAAAGAAGTAAGAAAGAAGTAAGAAAGAAGAAAGAAAGAAGTAAGAAAGAAGAAAGAAAGAAGTAAGAAAGAAGTAAGAAAGAAGTAAGAAAGAAGTAAGAAAGAAAGAAGAAAGAAGTAAGAAAGAAGTGAGAAAGAAGTAAGAAAGAAGTAAGAAAGGAGAAAAAAGAAGTTAGAATGAAGTAAGAAAGAAGTAAGAAAGAAGTAAGAAAGAAGTAAGAAAGGAGTAAAAAAGAAGTATGAAAGAAGTAAGAAAGAAGAAAGAAAGAAGTAAGAAAGAAGAAAGAAAGAAGTAAGAAAGAAGAAAGAAAGAAGTAAGAAAGAAGAAAGAAAGAAGTAAGAAAGAAGTAAGAAAGAAGTAAGAAAGAAAGAAGAAAGAAGTAAGAAAGAAGTAAGAAAGAAGTAAGAAAGAAGTAAGAAAGAAGAAAGAAAGAAGTAAGAAAGAAGAAAGAAAGAAGTGAGAAAGAAGTTAGAAAGAAGTAAGAAAGAAGTAAGAAAGAAAGAAGAAAGAAGTCAGAAAGAAGTAAGAAAGAAGTAAGAAAGAAGAAAAAAGAAGTTAAAAAGAAGTAAGAAAGAAGTAAGAAAGAAGTAAGAAAGAAGTAAGAAAGAAGTAAGAAAGAAGTATGAAAGAAGTAAGAAAGAAGAAAGAAAGAAGTAAGAAAGAAGTAAGAAAGAAGTAAGAAGGAATGAAGAAAGGAGTTAGAAAGAAGAAAGAAAGAAGTAAGAAAGAAGTAAGAAAGAAGTAATAAAGAAGTATGAAAGAAGTAAGAAAGAAGAAAGAAAGAAGTAAGAAAGAAGTAAGAAAGAAGTAAGAAGGAATGAAGAAAGGAGTTAGAAATAAGAAAGAAAGAAGTAAGAAAGAAGTAAGAAAGAAGTAAGAAAGAAGTAAGAAAGAAGTAAAAAAGAAAGAAGAAAGAAGTAAGAAAGAAGTAAGAAAGAAGTACGAAAGAAGTAAGAAAGAATTAAGAAAGAAAGAAGTAAGAAAGAAGTAAGAAAGAAAGAAGAAAGAAGTAAGAAAGAAGTAAGAAAGAAGTATGAAAGAAGTAAGAAAGAAAGAAGAAAGAAGTAAGAAAGAAGTAAGAAAGAAGTATGAAAGAAGTAAGAAAGACGAAAGAAAGAAGTAATAAATAAGTAAGAAAGAAGTAAGAAAGAAGTAAGAAAGAAAGAAGAAAGAAGTAAGAAAGAAGTAAGAAAGAAGTAAGAAAGAAGTAAGAAAGAAGTACGAGAGAAGTAAGAAAGAATTAAGAAAGAAAGAAGTAAGAAAGAAGTAAGAAACAAAGAAGAAAGAAGTAAGAAAGAAGTAAGAAAGAAGTAAGAAAGAAGTAAGAAAGAAGTAAGAAAGAAGAAAGAAAGAAGTAAGAAAGAAGAAAGAAAGAAGTAAGAAAGAAGTAAGAAAGAAGTAAGAAAGAAGTAAGAAAGAAAGAAGAAAGAAGTAAGAAAGAAGTAAGAAAGAAGTAAGAAGGAATGAAGAAAGAAGTAAGAAAGAAGAAAGAAAGTAGTAAGAAAGAAAGAAGAAAGAAAGAAGTAAGAAAGAAGAAATAAAGAAGTAAGAAAGAAGTAAGAAAGAAGAAAGAAAGAAGTAAGAAAGAAAGAAGAAAGAAGTAAGAAAGAAGTAAGAAAGAAGTAAGAAAGAAGTACGAAAGAAGTAAGAAAGAATTAAGAAAGAAAGAAGTAAGAAAGAAGTAAGAAAGAAAGAAGAAAGAAGTAAGAAAGAAGTAAGAAAGAAGTACGAAAGAAGTAAGAAAGAATTAAGAAAGAAAGAAGTATGAAAGAAGTAAGAAAGAAGAAAGAAGTAAGAAAGAAGTAAGAAAGAAGTATGAGAGAAGTAAGAAAGAAGAAAGAAAGAAGTAAGAAAGAAGTAAGAAATAAGTAAGAAAGAAGTAATAAAGAAGTAAGAAAGAATTAAGAAAGAAAGAAGAAAGAAGTAAGAAAGAAGAAAGAAGTAAGAAAGAAGTAAGAAGGAATGAAGAAAGAAGTAAGAAAGAAGAAAGAAGTAAGAAAGAAGTAAGAAAGAAAGAAGTAAGAAAGAAATAAGAAAGAAGTAAGAAAATAGAAAAAAGTAGTTAGAAAGAAGTAAGAAAGAAGTAAGAAAGAAGTAAGAAATAAGTAAGAAGGAATGAAGAAAGAAGTAAGAAAGAAATAAGAAAGAAGAAAGAAAGAAGAAAGAAGAAAGAAAGAAGAAAGAAAGAAGTAAGAAAGAAGTAAGAAAGAAGTAAGAAAGAAAGAAGAAAGAAGTAAGAAAGAAGTAAGAAAGAAATAAGAAAGAAAGAAGAAAGAAGAAAGAAAGAAGTAGGAAAGAAGTAAGAAAGAAGTAAGAAAGAAGTACGAAAGATGTAAGAAATAATTAAGACAGAAAGAAGTAAGAAAGAGGTAAGAAAGAAAGAAGAAAGAAGTAAGAAAGAAGTAAGAAAGAAGTAAGAAAGAAAGAAGAAAGAAGTAAGAAAGAAGTAAGAAAGAAGTAAGAAAGGAGTAAGAAAGAAGAAAGAAAGAAGTAAGAAAGAAGAAAGAAAGAAGTAAGAAAGAAGTAAGAAAGAAGTAAGAAAGAAGTAAGAAAGAAAGAAGAAAGAAGTAAGAAAGAAGTGAGAAAGAAGTAAGAAAGAAGTAAGAAAGGAGAAAAAAGAAGTTAGAAAGAAGTAAGAAAGAAGTAAGAAGGAATGAAGAAAGGAGTTAGAAAGAAGAAAGAAAGAAGTAAGAAAGAAGTAAGAAAGAAGTAATAAAGAGGTAAGAAAGAAGTAAGAAAGAAGTAAGAAAGAAAGAAGAAAGAAGTAAGAAAGAAGTAAGAAAGAAGTAAGAAAGAAGTAAAAAAGAAAGAAGAAAGAAGTAAGAAAGAAGTAAGAAAGAAGTACGAAAGAAGTAAGAAAGAATTAAGAAAGAAAGAAGTAAGAAAGAAGTAAGAAAGAAAGAAGAAAGAAGTAAGAAAGAAGTAAGAAAGAAGTATGAAAGAAGTAAGAAAGAAAGAAGAAAGAAGTAAGAAAGAAGTAAGAAAGAAGTATGAAATAAGTAAGAAAGACGAAAGAAAGAAGTAATAAATAAGTAAGAAAGAAGTAAGAAAGAAGTAAGAAAGAAGTAAGAAAGAAAGAAGAAAGAAGTAAGAAAGAAGTAAGAAAGAAGTAAGAAAGAAGTAAGAAAGAAGTACGAAAGAAGTAAGAAAGAATTAAGAAAGAAAGAAGTAAGAAAGAAGTAAGAAAGAAGAAAGAAGTAAGAAAGAAGTAAGAAAGAAGTAAGAAAGAAGTAAGAAAGAAGTAAGAAAGAAGTAAGAAAGAAGAAAGAAAGAAGTAAGAAAGAAGTAAGAAAGAAGTAAGAAGGAATGAAGAAAGAAGTAAGAAAGAAGAAAGAAAGTAGTAAGAAAGAAAGAAGAAAGAAAGAAGTAAGAAAGAAGAAACAAAGAAGTAAGAAAGAAGTAAGAAAGAAGTAAGAAAGAAAGAAGAAAGAAGTAAGAAAGAAGTAAGAAAGAAGTAAGAAAGAAGTACGAAAGAAGTAAGAAAGAATTAAGAAAGAAAGAAGTAAGAAAGAAGTAAGAAAGAAAGAAGAAAGAAGTAAGAAAGAAGTAAGAAAGAAGTACGAAAGAAGTAAGAAAGAATTAAGAAAGAAAGAAGTATGAAAGAAGTAAGAAAGAAGAAAGAAGTAAGAAAGAAGTAAGAAAGACGAAAGAAAGAAGTAATAAATAAGTAAGAAAGAAGTAAGAAAGAAGTAAGAAAGAAGTAAGAAAGAAAGAAGAAAGAAGTAAGAAAGAAGTAAGAAAGAAGTAAGAAAGAAGTACGAAAGAAGTAAGAAAGAATTAAGAAAGAAAGAAGTATGAAAGAAGTAAGAAAGAAGAAAGAAGTAAGAAATAAGTAAGAAAGACGAAAGAAAGAAGTAATAAATAAGTAAGAAAGAAGTAAGAAAGAAGTAAGAAAGAAAGAAGAAAGAAGTAAGAAAGAAGTAAGAAAGAAGTAAGAAAGAAGTAAGAAAGAAGTACGAAAGAAGTAAGAAAGAATTAAGAAAGAAAGAAGTAAGAAAGAAGTAAGAAAGAAGAAAGAAGTAAGAAAGAAGTAAGAAAGAAGTAAGAAAGAAGTAAGAAAGAAGTAAGAAAGAAGTAAGAAAGAAGAAAGAAAGAAGTAAGAAAGAAGTAAGAAAGAAATAAGAAAGAAGTAAGAAAGAAAGAAGAAAGAAGTAAGAAAGAAGTAAGAAAGAAGTAAGAAAGAAGTAAGAAAGAAAGAAGAAAGAAGTAAGAAAGAAGTAAGAAAGAAGTACGAAAGAAGTAAGATAGAATTAAGAAAGAAAGAAGTATGAAAGAAGTAAGAAAGAAGAAAGAAGTAAGAAAGAAGTAAGAAAGACGAAAGAAAGAAGTAAGAAAGAAGTAAGAAAAAAGTAAGAAAGAAGTACGAAAGAAGTAAGAAAGAATTAAGAAAGAAAGAAGTATGAAAGAAGTAAGAAAGAAGAAAGAAGAAAGAAGTAAGAAATAAGTAAGAAAGACGAAAGAAAGAAGTAATAAATAAGTAACAAAGAAGTAAGAAAGAAGTAAGAAAGAAGTAAGAAAGAAAGAAGAAAGAAGTAAGAAAGAAGTAAGAAAGAAGTAAGAAAGAAGTAAGAAAGAAGTACGAAAGAAGTAAGAAAGAATTAAGAAAGAAAGAAGTAAGAAAGAAGTAAGAAAGAAGAAAGAAGTAAGAAAGAAGTAAGAAAGAAGTAAGATAGAAGTAAGAAAGAAGTAAGAAAGAAGTAAGAAAGAAGTAAGAAGGAAGAAAGAAAGAAGTAAGAAAGAAGAAAGAAAGAAGTAAGAAAGAAGTAAGAAAGAAATAAGAAAGAAGTAAGAAAGAAAGAAGAAAGAAGTAAGAAAGAAGTAAGAAAGAAAGAAGTAAGAAAGAAGTAAGAAAGAAAGAAGAAAGAAGTAAGAAAGAAGTAAGAAAGAAGTACGAAAGAAGTAAGAAAGAATTAAGAAAGAAAGAAGTATGAAAGAAGTAAGAAAGAAGAAAGAAGTAAGAAAGAAGTAAGAAAGAAGTATGAGAGCAGTAAGAAAGAAGAAAGAAAGAAGTAAGAAAGAAGTAAGAAAAAAGTAAGAAAGAAGTAATAAAGAAGTAAGAAAGAAGTAAGAAAGAAAGAAGGAAGAAGTAAGAAAGAAGAAAGAAGTAAGAAAGAAGTAAGAAGGAATGAAGAAAGAAGTAAGAAAGAAGAAAGAAGTAAGAAAGAAGTAAGAAAGAAAGAAGAAAGAAGTAAGAAAGAAGTAAGAGAGAAGTAAGAAAGAAGTAAGAAAGAAGTAAGAAAGAAGTAAGAAGGAAAGAAGAAAGAAGTAAGAAAGAAGTAAGAAAGAAGAAAGAAGTAAGAAAGAAGAAAGAAAGAAGTAAGAAAGAAGTAAGAAAGAAGTAAGACAGAAGTAAGAAAGAAAGAAGAAAGAAGTAAGAAAGAAGTAAGAAAGAAATAAGAAAGAAAGAAGAAAGAAGAAAGAAAGAAGTAGGAAAGAAGTAAGAAAGAAGTAAGAAAGAAGTAATAAAGAATTAAGAAGGAATGAAGAAAGAAGTAAGAAAGAAGAAAGAACGAAGTAAGAAAGAAGTAAGAAAGAAGTAAGAAAGAAAGTAGAAAGAAGTAAGAAAGAAATAAGAAAGAAGTATGAAAGAAGTAAGAAAGAAGAAAGAAAGAAGTAAGAAAGAAGTAAGAAAGAAAGAAGAAAGAAGTAAGAAAGAAGTAAGAAAGAAGTATGAAAGAAGTAAAGAAGTAAGAAAGAAGTAAGAAAGAAGTAAGAAAGAAGTAAGAAGGAGTGAGGAAAGAAGTAAGAAAGAAGTAAGAAAGAAGTAAGAAAGAAGTTAGAAAGAAGTAAGAAAGAAGTATGAAAGAAGTACGAAAGAAGTAAGAAAGAAGTAAGAAAGAAAGAAGTAAGAAAGAAGTAAGAAATAAGTAAAAAAGAAGTTAAAAAGAAGTAAGATAAAAAGTAAGAAAGGAGTAAGAAAGGAGTAAGAAATAAGAAAGAAGTAAGAAAGAAGTAAGAAAGAAGTAAGAAAGAAAGAAGTAAGAAAGAAGAAAGAAAGAAGTAAGAAAGAAGAAAGAAATAAGTAAGAAATAAGTAAGAAAGAAGTAAGAAAGAAGTAAGAAAGAAGTACGAAAGAAGTAGGAAAGAAGAAAGAAAGAAGTAAGAAAGAAGTAAGAAAGAAGTAAGAAAGAAGTAAGAAAGAAGTAAGAAAGAAGTAAGAAAGAAAGAAGAAAGAAGTAAGAAAGAAGTAAGAAAGAAGTATGAAAGAAGTAAGAAAGAAGAAAGAAAGAAGTAAGAAAGAAGTAAGAAAGAAGTAAGAAAGAAGAAAGGAAGAAGTAAGAAAGAAGTAAGAAAGAAGTAAGAAAGAAGTAAGAAAGAAAGAAGAAAGAAGTAAGAAAGGAGTAAGAAAAAGTATGAAAGAAGTAAGAAAGAAGAAAGAAAGAAGTAAGAAAGAAGTAAGAAAGAAGTAAGAAAGATATAAGAAAGAAAGAAGAAAGAAAGAAGTAGGAAAGAAGTAAGAAAGAAGTAAGAAAGAAGTAATAAAGAATTAAGAAGGAATGAAGAAAGAAGTAAGAAAGAAGAAAGAACGAAGTAAGAAAGAAGTAAGAAAGAAGTAAGAAAGAAGTATGAAAGAAGTAAGAAAGAAGAAAGAAACAAGAAAGAAGTAAGAAACAAGTAAGAAAGAAGTAAGAAAGAAAGAAGAAAGAAGAAAGAAAGAAGTAAGAAAGAAGTAAGAAAGAAGTAAGAAGGAATGAAGAAAGTAGTAAAAAAGAAGTAAGAAAGAAGTAAGAAAGAAGAAAGAAAGAAGTAAGAAAGAAAGAAGGAAGAAGTAAGAAAGAAGAAAGAAGTAAGAAAGAAGTAAGAAGGAATGAAGAAAGAAGTAAGAAAGAAGAAAGAAGTAAGAAAGAAGTAAGAAAGAAGAAAGAAAGAAGTAAGAAAGAAGAAAGAAAGAAGTCAGAAAGAAGTAAGAAAGAAGTAAGAAAGAAGAAAGAAAGAAGAAAGAAAGAAAGAAGAAAGAAGTAAGAAAGAAGTAAGAAAGAAGTACGAAAGAAGTAAGATAGAATTAAGAAAGAAAGAAGTATGAAAGAAGTAAGAAAGAAGAAAGAAGTAAGAAAGAAGTAAGAAAGACGAAAGAAAGAAGTAAGAAAGAAGTAAGAAAAAAGTAAGAAAGAAGTACGAAAGAAGTAAGAAAGAATTAAGAAAGAAAGAAGTATGAAAGAAGTAAGAAAGAAGAAAGAAGAAAGAAGTAAGAAATAAGTAAGAAAGACGAAAGAAAGAAGTAATAAATAAGTAACAAAGAAGTAAGAAAGAAGTAAGAAAGAAGTAAGAAAGAAAGAAGAAAGAAGTAAGAAAGAAGTAAGAAAGAAGTAAGAAAGAAGTAAGAAAGAAGTACGAAAGAAGTAAGAAAGAATTAAGAAAGAAAGAAGTAAGAAAGAAGTAAGAAAGAAGAAAGAAGTAAGAAAGAAGTAAGAAAGAAGTAAGATAGAAGTAAGAAAGAAGTAAGAAAGAAGTAAGAAAGAAGTAAGAAGGAAGAAAGAAAGAAGTAAGAAAGAAGAAAGAAAGAAGTAAGAAAGAAGTAAGAAAGAAATAAGAAAGAAGTAAGAAAGAAAGAAGAAAGAAGTAAGAAAGAAGTAAGAAAGAAAGAAGTAAGAAAGAAGTAAGAAAGAAAGAAGAAAGAAGTAAGAAAGAAGTAAGAAAGAAGTACGAAAGAAGTAAGAAAGAATTAAGAAAGAAAGAAGTATGAAAGAAGTAAGAAAGAAGAAAGAAGTAAGAAAGAAGTAAGAAAGAAGTATGAGAGCAGTAAGAAAGAAGAAAGAAAGAAGTAAGAAAGAAGTAAGAAAAAAGTAAGAAAGAAGTAATAAAGAAGTAAGAAAGAAGTAAGAAAGAAAGAAGGAAGAAGTAAGAAAGAAGAAAGAAGTAAGAAAGAAGTAAGAAGGAATGAAGAAAGAAGTAAGAAAGAAGAAAGAAGTAAGAAAGAAGTAAGAAAGAAAGAAGAAAGAAGTAAGAAAGAAGTAAGAGAGAAGTAAGAAAGAAGTAAGAAAGAAGTAAGAAAGAAGTAAGAAGGAAAGAAGAAAGAAGTAAGAAAGAAGTAAGAAAGAAGAAAGAAGTAAGAAAGAAGAAAGAAAGAAATAAGAAAGAAAGAAGAAAGAAGAAAGAAAGAAGTAGGAAAGAAGTAAGAAAGAAGTAAGAAAGAAGTAATAAAGAATTAAGAAGGAATGAAGAAAGAAGTAAGAAAGAAGTAAGAAAGAAGTAAGAAAGAAGTAAGAAAGAAGTAAGACAGAAGTAAGAAAGAAAGAAGAAAGAAGTAAGAAAGAAGTAAGAAAGAAATAAGAAAGAAAGAAGAAAGAAGAAAGAAAGAAGTAGGAAAGAAGTAAGAAAGAAGTAAGAAAGAAGTAATAAAGAATTAAGAAGGAATGAAGAAAGAAGTAAGAAAGAAGAAAGAACGAAGTAAGAAAGAAGTAAGAAAGAAGTAAGAAAGAAAGTAGAAAGAAGTAAGAAAGAAATAAGAAAGAAGTATGAAAGAAGTAAGAAAGAAGAAAGAAAGAAGTAAGAAAGAAGTAAGAAAGAAAGAAGAAAGAAGTAAGAAAGAAGTAAGAAAGAAGTATGAAAGAAGTAAAGAAGTAAGAAAGAAGTAAGAAAGAAGTAAGAAAGAAGTAAGAAGGAGTGAGGAAAGAAGTAAGAAAGAAGTAAGAAAGAAGTAAGAAAGAAGTTAGAAAGAAGTAAGAAAGAAGTATGAAAGAAGTACGAAAGAAGTAAGAAAGAAGTAAGAAAGAAAGAAGTAAGAAAGAAGTAAGAAATAAGTAAAAAAGAAGTTAAAAAGAAGTAAGATAAAAAGTAAGAAAGGAGTAAGAAAGGAGTAAGAAATAAGAAAGAAGTAAGAAAGAAGTAAGAAAGAAGTAAGAAAGAAAGAAGTAAGAAAGAAGAAAGAAAGAAGTAAGAAAGAAGAAAGAAATAAGTAAGAAATAAGTAAGAAAGAAGTAAGAAAGAAGTAAGAAAGAAGTACGAAAGAAGTAGGAAAGAAGAAAGAAAGAAGTAAGAAAGAAGTAAGAAAGAAGTAAGAAAGAAGTAAGAAAGAAGTAAGAAAGAAGTAAGAAAGAAAGAAGAAAGAAGTAAGAAAGAAGTAAGAAAGAAGTATGAAAGAAGTAAGAAAGAAGAAAGAAAGAAGTAAGAAAGAAGTAAGAAAGAAGTAAGAAAGAAGAAAGGAAGAAGTAAGAAAGAAGTAAGAAAGAAGTAAGAAAGAAGTAAGAAAGAAAGAAGAAAGAAGTAAGAAAGGAGTAAGAAAAAGTATGAAAGAAGTAAGAAAGAAGAAAGAAAGAAGTAAGAAAGAAGTAAGAAAGAAGTAAGAAAGATATAAGAAAGAAAGAAGAAAGAAAGAAGTAGGAAAGAAGTAAGAAAGAAGTAAGAAAGAAGTAATAAAGAATTAAGAAGGAATGAAGAAAGAAGTAAGAAAGAAGAAAGAACGAAGTAAGAAAGAAGTAAGAAAGAAGTAAGAAAGAAGTATGAAAGAAGTAAGAAAGAAGAAAGAAACAAGAAAGAAGTAAGAAACAAGTAAGAAAGAAGTAAGAAAGAAAGAAGAAAGAAGAAAGAAAGAAGTAAGAAAGAAGTAAGAAAGAAGTAAGAAGGAATGAAGAAAGTAGTAAAAAAGAAGTAAGAAAGAAGTAAGAAAGAAGAAAGAAAGAAGTAAGAAAGAAAGAAGGAAGAAGTAAGAAAGAAGAAAGAAGTAAGAAAGAAGTAAGAAGGAATGAAGAAAGAAGTAAGAAAGAAGAAAGAAGTAAGAAAGAAGTAAGAAAGAAGAAAGAAAGAAGTAAGAAAGAAGAAAGAAAGAAGTCAGAAAGAAGTAAGAAAGAAGTAAGAAAGAAGAAAGAAAGAAGAAAGAAAGAAAGAAGAAAGAAGTAAGAAAGAAGTAAGAGAGAAGTAAGAAAGAAGTAAGAAAGAAGTAAGAAAGAAGTAAGAAAGAAGTAAGAAGGAAAGAAGAAAGAAGTAAGAAAGAAGTAAGAAAGAAGAAAGAAGTAAGAAAGAAGAAAGAAAGAAGTAAGAAAGAAGTAAGAAAGAAGTAAGACAGAAGTAAGAAAGAAAGAAGAAAGAAGTAAGAAAGAAGTAAGAAAGAAATAAGAAAGAAAGAAGAAAGAAGAAAGAAAGAAGTAGGAAAGAAGTAAGAAAGAAGTAAGAAAGAAGTAATAAAGAATTAAGAAGGAATGAAGAAAGAAGTAAGAAAGAAGAAAGAACGAAGTAAGAAAGAAGTAAGAAAGAAGTAAGAAAGAAAGTAGAAAGAAGTGTAAGAAAGAAATAAGAAAGAAGTATGAAAGAAGTAAGAAAGAAGAAAGAAAGAAGTAAGAAAGAAGTAAGAAAGAAAGAAGAAAGAAGTAAGAAAGAAGTAAGAAAGAAGTATGAAAGAAGTAAAGAAGTAAGAAAGAAGTAAGGAAGAAGTAAGAAAGAAGTAAGAAGGAGTGAGGAAAGAAGTAAGAAAGAAGTAAGAAAGAAGTAAGAAAGAAGTAAGAAAGAAGTTAGAAAGAAGTAAGAAAGAAGTATGAAAGAAGTACGAAAGAAGTAAGAAAGAAGAAAGAAAGAAGTAAGAAAGAAGTAAGAAAGAAGTAAGAAAGAAAGAAGTAAGAAAGAAGAAAGAAATAAGTAAGAAAGAAGTAAGAAAGAAGTAAGAAAGAAGTAAGAAAGAAGTACGAAAGAAGTAAGAAAGAAGAAAGAAAGAAGTAAGAAAGAAGTAAGAAAGAAGTAAGAAAGAAGTAAGAAAGAAGTAAGAAAGAAGTAAGAAAGAAAGAAGAAAGAAGTAAGAAAGAAGTAAGAAAGAAGTATGAAAGAAGTAAGAAAGAAGAAAGAAAGAAGTAAGAAAGAAGTAAGAAAGAAGTAAGAAAGAAGAAAGGAAGAAGTAAGAAAGAAGTAAGAAAGAAGTAAGAAAGAAGTAAGAAAGAAAGAAGAAAGAAGTAAGAAAGAAGTAAGAAAAAGTATGAAAGAAGTAAGAAAGAAGAAAGAAAGAAGTAAGAAAGAAGTAAGAAAGAAGTAAGAAAGAAATAAGAAAGAAAGAAGAAAGAAAGAAGTAGGAAAGAAGTAAGAAAGAAGTAAGAAAGAAGTAATAAAGAATTAAGAAGGAATGAAGAAAGAAGTAAGAAAGAAGAAAGAACGAAGTAAGAAAGAAGTAAGAAAGAAGTAAGAAAGAAGTATGAAAGAAGTAAGAAAGAAGAAAGAAACAAGAAAGAAGTAAGAAACAAGTAAGAAAGAAGTAAGAAAGAAAGAAGAAAGAAGAAAGAAAGAAGTAAGAAAGAAGTAAGAAGGAATGAAGAAAGTAGTAAAAAAGAAGTAAGAAAGAAGTAAGAAAGAAGAAAGAAAGAAGTAAGAAAGAAGAAAGAAAGAAGTAAGAAAGAAGTAAGAAAGAAGTAAGAAAGAAGTACGAAAGAAGTAAGAAAGAATTAAGAACGAAAGAAGTAAGAAAGAAGTAAGAAAGAATGAAGAAAGAAGTAAGAAAGAAGTAAGAAAGAAGTAAGAAAGAAGAAAGAAAGAACTAAGAAAGAAGAAAGAAAGAAGTAAGAAAGAAGTAAGAAAGAAGTAAGAAAGAAGTAAGAAAGAAAGAAGAAAGAAGTAAGAAAGAAGTAAGAAAGAAGTAAGAAGGAATGAAGAAAGAAGTAAGAAAGAAGAAAGAAAGTAGTAAGAAAGAAAGAAGAAAGAAAGAAGTAAGAAAGAAGAAATAAAGAAGTAAGAAAGAAGTAAGAAAGAAGAAAGAAAGAAGTAAGAAAGAAAGAAGAAAGAAGTAAGAAAGAAGTAAGAAAGAAGTACGAAAGAAGTAAGAAAGAATTAAGAAAGAAAGAAGTAAGAAAGAAGTAAGAAAGAAAGAAGAAAGAAGTAAGAAAGAAGTAAGAAAGAAGTACGAAAGAAGTAAGAAAGAATTAAGAAAGAAAGAAGTATGAAAGAAGTAAGAAAGAAGAAAGAAGTAAGAAAGAATTAAGAAAGAATTATGAGAGAAGTAAGAAAGAAGAAAGAAAGAAGTAAGAAAGAAGTAAGAAATAAGTAAGAAAGAAGTAATAAAGAAGTAAGAAAGAAGTAAGAAAGAAAGAAGTAAGAAAGAAGTAAGAAAGAAGTAAGAAAATAGAAAAAAGTAGTTAGAAAGAAGTAAGAAAGAAGTAAGAAAGAAGTAAGAAAGAAGAAAGAAAGAAGAAAGAAAGAAAGAAGAAAGAAGTAAGAAAGAAGTATGAGGGTAGTAAGAAAGAAGTAAGAAAGAAGTAAGAAATAAGTAAGAAGGAATGAAGAAAGAAGTAAGAAAGAAGTAAGAAAGAAGAAAGAAAGAGGTAAGAAAGAAGAAAGAAAGAAGTAAGAAAGAAGTAAGAAAGAAGTAAGAAAGAAGAAAGAAAGAAGAAAGAAAGAAAGAAAGAAGAAAGAAGTAAGAAAGAAGTAAGAGAGAAGTAAGAAAGAAGTAAGAAAGAAGTAAGAAAGAAGTAAGAAAGAAGTAAGAAGGAAAGAAGAAAGAAGTAAGAAAGAAGTAAGAAAGAAGAAAGAAGTAAGAAATAAGAAAGAAAGAAGTAAGAAAGAAGTAAGAAAGAAGTAAGACAGAAGTAAGAAAGAAAGAAGAAAGAAGTAAGAAAGAAGTAAGAAAGAAATAAGAAAGAAAGAAGAAAGAAGAAAGAAGTAGGAAAGAAGTAAGAAAGAAGTAAGAAAGAAGTAATAAAGAATTAAGAAGGAATGAAGAAAGAAGTAAGAAAGAAGAAAGAACGAAGTAAGAAAGAAGTAATAAAGAATTAAGAAGGAATGAAGAAAGAAGTAAGAAAGAAGTAAGAAAGAAATAAGAAAGAAGTATGAAAGAAGTAAGAAAGAAGAAAGAAAGAAGTAAGAAAGAAGTAAGAAAGAAAGAAGAAAGAAGTAAGAAAGAAGTAAGAAAGAAGTATGAAAGAAGTAAAGAATTAAGAAAGAAGTAAGAAAGAAATAATAAAGAAGTAAGAAGGAATGAGGAAAGAAGTAAGAAAGAAGTAAGAAAGAAGTAAGAAAGAAGTAAGAAAGAAGTAAGAAAGAAGTATGAAAGAAGTACGAAAGAAGTAAGAAAGAAGTAAGAAAGAAAGAAGTAAGAAAGAAGTAAGAAATAAGTAAGAACGAAGTTAAAAAGAAGTAAGATAAATAGTAAGAAAGAAGTAAGAAAGGAGTAAGAAATAAGAAAGAAGTAAGAAAGAAGTAAGAAAGAAAGAAGAAAGAAGTAAGAAAGAAGTAAGAAAGAAGTAAGAAGGAATGAAGAAAGAAGTAAGAAAGAAGAAAGAAAGTAGTAAGAAAGAAAGAAGAAAGAAAGAAGTAAGAAAGAAGAAATAAAGAAGTAAGAAAGAAGTAAGAAAGAAGAAAGAAAGAAGTAAGAAAGAAAGAAGAAAGAAGTAAGAAAGAAGTAAGAAAGAAGTACGAAAGAAGTAAGAAAGAATTAAGAAAGAAAGAAGTAAGAAAGAAGTAAGAAAGAAAGAAGAAAGAAGTAAGAAAGAAGTAAGAAAGAAGTACGAAAGAAGTAAGAAAGAATTAAGAAAGAAAGAAGTATGAAAGAAGTAAGAAAGAAGAAAGAAGTAAGAAAGAATTAAGAAAGAATTATGAGAGAAGTAAGAAAGAAGAAAGAAAGAAGTAAGAAAGAAGTAAGAAATAAGTAAGAAAGAAGTAATAAAGAAGTAAGAAAGAAGTAAGAAAGAAAGAAGTAAGAAAGAAGTAAGAAAGAAGTAAGAAAATAGAAAAAAGTAGTTAGAAAGAAGTAAGAAAGAAGTAAGAAAGAAGTAAGAAAGAAGAAAGAAAGAAGAAAGAAAGAAAGAAGAAAGAAGTAAGAAAGAAGTATGAGGGTAGTAAGAAAGAAGTAAGAAAGAAGTAAGAAATAAGTAAGAAGGAATGAAGAAAGAAGTAAGAAAGAAGTAAGAAAGAAGAAAGAAAGAGGTAAGAAAGAAGAAAGAAAGAAGTAAGAAAGAAGTAAGAAAGAAGTAAGAAAGAAGAAAGAAAGAAGAAAGAAAGAAAGAAAGAAGAAAGAAGTAAGAAAGAAGTAAGAGAGAAGTAAGAAAGAAGTAAGAAAGAAGTAAGAAAGAAGTAAGAAAGAAGTAAGAAGGAAAGAAGAAAGAAGTAAGAAAGAAGTAAGAAAGAAGAAAGAAGTAAGAAAGAAGAAAGAAAGAAGTAAGAAAGAAGTAAGACAGAAGTAAGAAAGAAAGAAGAAAGAAGTAAGAAAGAAGTAAGAAAGAAATAAGAAAGAAAGAAGAAAGAAGAAAGAAGTAGGAAAGAAGAAAGAAAGAAGTAAGAAAGAAGTAATAAAGAATTAAGAAGGAATGAAGAAAGAAGTAAGAAAGAAGAAAGAACGAAGTAAGAAAGAAGTAATAAAGAATTAAGAAGGAATGAAGAAAGAAGTAAGAAAGAAGTAAGAAAGAAATAAGAAAGAAGTATGAAAGAAGTAAGAAAGAAGAAAGAAAGAAGTAAGAAAGAAGTAAGAAAGAAAGAAGAAAGAAGTAAGAAAGAAGTAAGAAAGAAGTATGAAAGAAGTAAAGAATTAAGAAAGAAGTAAGAAAGAAATAATAAAGAAGTAAGAAGGAATGAGGAAAGAAGTAAGAAAGAAGTAAGAAAGAAGTAAGAAAGAAGTAAGAAAGAAGTAAGAAAGAAGTATGAAAGAAGTACGAAAGAAGTAAGAAAGAAGTAAGAAAGAAAGAAGTAAGAAAGAAGTAAGAAATAAGTAAGAACGAAGTTAAAAAGAAGTAAGATAAATAGTAAGAAAGAAGTAAGAAAGGAGTAAGAAATAAGAAAGAAGTAAGAAAGAAGTAAGAAAGAAGTAAGAAAGAAAGAAGTAAGAAAGAAGAAAGAAAGAAGTAAGAAAGAAGAAAGAAAGAAGTAAGAAAGAAGTAAGAAAGAAGTAAGAAAGAAGTACGAAAGAAGTAAGAAAGAAGAAAGAAAGAAGTAAGAAAGAAGTAAGAAAGAAGTAAGAAAGAAGTAAGAAAGAAGTAAGAAAGAAAGAAGAAAGAAGTAAGAAAGAAGTAAGAAAGAAGTATGAAAGAAGAAAAAAGAAGTTAGAAAGAAGTAAGAAAGAAGTAAGAAAGAAGTAAGAAAGAAGTAAGAAAGAAAGAAGAAAGAAGTAAGAAAGAAGTAAGAAAAAGTATGAAAGAAGTAAGAAAGAAGAAAGAAAGAAGTAAGAAAGAAGTAAGAAAGAAGTAAGAAAGAAATAAGAAAGAAAGAAGAAAGAAAGAAGTAGGAAAGAAGTAAGAAAGAAGTAAGAAAGAAGTAATAAAGAATTAAGAAGGAATGAAGAAAGAAGTAAGAAAGAAGAAAGAACGAAGTAAGAAAGAAGTAAGAAAGAAGTAAGAAAGAAAGTAGAAAGAAGTAAGAAATAAGTAAGAAAGAAGTATGAAAGAAGTAAGAAAGAAGAAAGAAAGAAATAAGAAAGAAGTAAGAAACAAGTAAGAAAGAAGTAAGAAAGAAAGAAGAAAGAAGAAAGAAGTAAGAAAGAAGTAAGAAAGAAGTAAGAAGGAATGAAGAAAGTAGTAAAAAGAAGTAAGAAAGAAGTAAGAAAGAAGAAAGAAAGAAGTAAGAAATAAGAAAGAAAGAAGTAAGAAAGAAGTAAGAAAGAAGTAAGAAAGAAGTACGAAAGAAGTAAGAAAGAATTAAGAACGAAAGAAGTAAGAAAGAAGTAAGAAAGAAAGAAGAAAGAAGTAAGAAAGAAGTAAGAAAGAAGTATGAAAGAAGTAAGAAAGAAGAAAGAAAGAAGTAAGAAATAAGTAAGAAAGAAGTAAGAAAGAAGTAAGAAAGAAGTAAGAAAGAAAGAAGAAAGAAGTAAGAAAGAAGTAAGAAAGAAGTAACAAAGAAGTAAGAAGGAATGAAGAAAGAAGTAAGAAAGAAGAAAGAAAGAAGTAAGAAAGAAGTAAGAAAGAAAGAAGTAAGAAAGAAGTAAGAAAGAAGTAAGAATATAGAAAAAAGAAGTTAGAAAGAAGTAAGAAAGAAGTAAGAAAGAAGTAAGAAAGAAGAAAGAAAGAAGAAAGAAAGAAAGAAGAAAGAAGTAAGAAAGAAGTAAGAGAGAAGTAAGAAAGAAGTAAGAAAGAAGTAAGAAAGAAGAAGGAAAGAAGAAAGAAGTAAGAAAGAAGTAAGAAAGAAGAAAGAAGTAAGAAAGAAGAAAGAAAGAAGTAAGAAAGAAGTAAGAAAGAAGTAAGACAGAAGTAAGAAAGAAAGAAGAAAGAAGTAAGAAAGAAGTAAGAAAGAAATAAGAAAGAAAGAAGAAAGAAGAAAGAAAGAAGTAGGAAGGAAGTAAGAAAGAACTAAGAAAGAAGTAATAAAGAATTAAGAAGGAATGAAGAAAGAAGTAAGAAAGAAGAAAGAACGAAGTAAGAAAGGAGTAAGAAAGAAGTAAGAAAGAAGTAAGAAAGAAGTAAGAAAGAAGTAAGAAAGAAGTATGAAAGAAGTAAAGAAGTAAGAAAGAAGTAAGAAGAAGTAAGAAAGAAGTAAGAAGGAATGAGGAAAGAAGTAAGAAAGAAGTAAGAAAGAAGTAAGAAAGAAGTAAGAAAGAAGTAAGAAAGAAGTAAGAAAGAAGTACGAAAGAAGTAAGAAAGAAGTAAGAAAGAAAGAAGTAAGAAAAAGTAAGAAATAAGTAAGAAAGAAGTTAGAAAGAAGTAAGAAAGAAGTAAAAAAGAAGTAAGAAATAAGTTAAAAAGAAGTAAGATAAAAAGTAAGAAAGAAGTAAGAAAGGAGTAAGAAATAAGAAAGAAGTAAGAAAGAAGTAAGAAAGAAGTAAGAAAGAAAGAAGTAAGAAAGAAGTATGAAAGAAGTAAGAAAGAAAGAAGAAAGAAGTAAGAAAGAAGTAAGAAAGAAGTATGAGAGAAGTAAGAAAGAAGAAAGAAAGAAGTAGGAAAGAAGTAAAGAAAGAAGTAAGAAAGAAGTAAGAAAGAAGTAAGAAAGTAGAAAAAAGTAGTTAGAAAGAAGTAAGAAAGAAGTAAGAAAAAAGTAAGAAAGAAGTAAGAAAGAAGAAAGAAAGAAGAAAGAAAGAAAGAAGAAAGAAGTAAGAAAGAAGTAAGAGAGAAGTAAGAAAGAAGTAAGAAAGAAGTAAGAAAGAAGTAAGAAAGAAGTAAGAAGGAATGAAGAAAGAAGTAAGAAACAAGAAAGAAAGTAGTAAGAAAGAAAGAAGAAAGAAAGAAGTAAGAAAGAAGAAAGAAAGAAGTAAGAAAGAAGTAAGAAAGAAAGAAGAAAGAAGTAAGAAAGAAGTAAGAAAGAAGTAAGAAAGAAGTACGAAAGAAGTAAGAAAGAATTAAGAAAGAAAGAAGTAAGAAAGAAGTAAGAAAGAAAGACGAAAGAAGTAAGAATGAAGTAAGAAAGAAGTACGAAAGAAGTAAGAAAGAATTAAGAAAGAAAGAAGTATGAAAGAAGTAAGAAAGAAAGAAGAAAGAAGAAAGAAGTAAGAAAGAAGTATGAGAGAAGTAAGAAAGAAGAAAGAAAGAAGTAAGAAAGAAGTAATAAAGAAAGAAGTAAGAAAGAAGTAAGAAAGAAGTAAGAAAGTAGAAAAAAGTAGTTAGAAAGAAGTAAGAAAGAAGTAAGAAAGATGTAAGAAAGAAGAAAGAAGAAAGAAAGAAGAAAGAAAGAAAGAAGAAAGAAGTAAGAAAGAAGTAAGAGAGAAGTAAGAAAGAAGTAAGAAAGAAGTAAGAAAGAAGTAAGAAGGAATGAAGAAAGAAGTAAGAAAGAAGTAAGAAAGAAGAAAGAAAGAAGTAAGAAAGAAGAAAGAAAGAAGTAAGAAAGAAGTAAGAAAGAAGTAAGAAAGAAGTAAGAAAGAAAGAAGAAAGAAGTAAGAAAGAAGTAAGAAAGAAATAAGAAAGAAAGAAAAAAGAAGAAAGAAAGAAGTAGGAAAGAAGTAAGAAAGAAGTAAGAAAGAAGTAATAAAAAATTAAGAAGGAATGAAGAAAGAAGTAAGAAAGAAGAAAGATCGAAGTAAGAAATAAGTAAGAAAGAAGTAAGAAAGAAGTAAGAAAGAAAGTAGAAAGAAGTAAGAAAGAAGTAAGAAGGAAGTATGAAAGAAGTAAGAAAGAAGAAAGAAGTAAGAAAGAAGTAAGAAAGAAGTATGAAAAAAGGAAGAAAGAAGAAAGAAAGAAGTAAGAAATAAGTAAGAAAGAAGTAAGAAAGAAGTAAGAAAGAAGTAAGAAAGAAAGAAGAAAGAAGTAAGAAAGAAGAAAGAAAGAAGTAAGAAAGAAGTAAGAAAGAAAGAAGTAAGAAAGAAGTAAGAAAGAAGTAAGAATGTAGAAAAAAGAAGTTAGAAAGAAGTAAGAAAGAAGTAAGAAAGAAGTAAGAAAGAAGAAAGAAAGAAGAAAGAAAGAAATAAGAAAGAAGTAAGAAAGAAGTAAGAAGGAATGAAGAAAGAAGTAAGAAAGAAGTAAGAAAGAAGAAAGAAGTAAGAAAGAAGAAAGAAAGAAGTAAGAAAGAAGTAAGAAAGAAGTAAGAAAGAAGTAAGAAAGAAAGAAGAAAGAAGTAAGAAAGAAGTAAGAAAGAAATAAGAAAGAAAGAAGAAAGAAGAAAGAAAGAAGTAGGAAAGAATTAAGAAAGAAGTAAGAAAGAAGTAATAAAGAATTAAGAAGGAATGAAGAAAGAAGTAAGAAAGAAGAAAGAACGAAGTAAGAAAGAAGTAAGAAAGAAGTAAGAAAGAAGTAAGAAAGAAAGTAGAAAGAAGTAAGAAAGAAGTAAGAAAGAAGTATGAAAGAAGTAAGAAAGAAGAAAGAAAGAAGTAAGAAAGAAGTAAGAAAGAAGTAAGAAAGAAGTAAGAAAGAAAGAAGAAAGAAGAAAGAAAGAAGTAAGAAAGAAGTAAGAAAGAAGTAAGAAGGAATGAAGAAAGTAGTAAGAAAGAAGTAAGAAAGAAAGAAGAAAGAAGTAAGAAAGAAGTAAGAAAGAAATAAGAAAGAAGTAAGAAAGAAGAAAGAAAGAAGTAAGAAAGAAGTAAGAAAGAAGTAAGAAAGAAGTAAGAAAGAAGTAAGAAAGAAGTAAGAAAGAAGTACGAAAGAAGTAAGAAAGAATGAAGAAAGAAGAAGTAAGAAAGAAGTAAGAAAGAAAGAATAAAGAAGTAAGAAAGAAGTAAGAAAGAAGTAAGAAAGAAAGAAGAAAGAAGTAAGAAAGAAGTAAGAAAGAAGTAAGAAAGAAGTAAGATAGAAGAAAGAAAGAAGTAAGAAAGAAGAAAGAAAGAAGTAAGAAAGAAGTAAGAAAGAAGTAAGAAAGAAGTAAGAAAGAAAGAAGAAAGAAGTAAGAAAGAAGTAAGAAAGAAGTAAGAAAGAAGAAAAAAGAAGTTAGAATGAAGTAAGAAAGAAGTAAGAAAGAAGTAAGAAAGAAGTAAGAAAGAAAGTAGAAAGAAGTAAGAAAGAAGTAAGAAAGAAGTATGAAAGAAGTAAGAAAGAAGAAAGAAAGTAAGAAAGAAGTAAGAAACAAGTAAGAAAGAAGTAAGAAAGAAAGAAGAAAGAAGAAAGAAAGAAGTAAGAAAGAAGTAAGAAAGAAGTAAGAAAGAAGTAAGAAGGAATGAAGAAAGTAGTAAGAAAGAAGTAAGAAAGAAGTAAGAAAGAAAGAAGAAAGAAGTAAGAAAGAAGTAAGAAAGAAGTAAGAAAGAAGTAAGAAAGAAGAAAGAAAGAAGTAAGAAAGAAGAAAGAAAGAAGTAAGAAAGAAGTAAGAAAGAAGTAAGAAAGAAGTAAGAAAGAAGTACGAAAGAAGTAAGAAAGAATTAAGAAAGAAAGAAGTAAGAAAGAAGTAAGAAAGAAAGAAGAAAGAAGTAAGAAAGAAGTAAGAAGGAAGTAAGAAAGAAGTAAGAAAGAAAGAGGAAAGAAGTAAGAAAGAAGTAAGAAAGAAGTAAGAAAGAAGTAAGAAAGAAGTAAGAAAGAAGAAAAAAGAAGTTAGAAAGAAGTAAGAAAGAAGTAAGAAAGAAGTAAGAAAGAAGTAAGAAAGAAGTAAAAAAGAAGTAAGAAAGAAAGAAGAAAGAAGTAAGAAAGAAGTAAGAAAGAAGAAAGAAAGTAGTAAGAAAGAAGTAAGAAAGAAGTAAGAAAGAAAGAAGAAAGAAGTAAGAAAGAAGTAAGAAAGAAGTAAGAAAGAATTACGAAAGAAGTAAGAAAGAAGTAAGAAAGAAATAGAAAGAAAGAAATAAGAAAGAAGAAAGAAAGAAGTAAGAAAGTAGTAAGAAAGAAGAAAGAAAGAAGTAAGAAAGAAGAAAGAAAGAAAGAAGTAAGAAAGAAGTAAGAAAGAAGTACGAAAGAAGTAAGAAAGAAAGAAGAAAGAAGTAAGAAAGAAGTAAGAAAGAAGTAAGAAAGAAGAAAAAGAAGTTAGAACGAAGTAAGAAAGAAGTAAGAAAGAAGTAAGAATGAAGTAAGAAAGAAGTAAGAAAGAAGTAAAAAAGACGTATGAAAGAAGTAAGAAAGAAGAAAGAAAGAAGTAAGAAAGAAGTAAGAAAGAAGTAAGAAAGAAATAAGAAAGAAAGAAGAAAGAAGAAAGAAAGATGAAAGAAAGAAGTAAGAAAGAAGTAAGAAAGAAGTAAGAAGGAATGAAGAAAGAAGTAAGAAAGAAGAAAGAAAGAAGTAAGAAAGAAGTAAGAAAGAAGTAATAAAGAAGTAAGAAAGAAGTAAGAAAGAAGTTAGAAAGAAAGAAGAAAGAAGTAAGAAAGAAGTAAGAAAGAAGAAAGAAAGTAGTAAGAAAGAATAAAGAAAGAAGTAAGAAAGAAGTAAGAAAGAAGTAAGAAAGAAGTAAGGAAGAAAGAAGTAAGAAAGAAGTAAGAAAGAATTACGAAAGAAGTAAGAAAGAAGTAAGAAAGAAAGAAGTACGAAAGAAGTAAGAAAGAATTAAGAAAGAAAGAAGTAAGAAAGAAGTAAGAAAGAAGAAAGAAAGAAGTAAGAAAGAAGAAAGAAAGAAGTAAGAAAGAAGTAAGAAAGAAGTAAGAAAGAAGTAAGAAAGAAAGAAGAAAGAAGTAAGAAAGAAGTAAGAAAGAAGTAAGGAAGAAGTACGAAAGAAGTAAGAAAGAATTAAGAAAGAAAGAAGTAAGAAAGAAGTAAGAAAGAAAGAAGAAAGAAGTAAGAAAGAAGTAAGAAAGAAGTATGAAAGAAGTAAGAAAGAAAGAAGAAAGAAGTAAGAAAGAAGTAAGAAAGAAGTATGAAAGAAGTAAGAAAGAAGAAAGAAAGAAGTAAGAAATAAGTAAGAAAGAAGTAAGAAAGAAGTAAGAAAGAAGTAAGAAAGAAAGAAGAAAGAAGTAAGAAAGAAGTAAGAAAGAAGTAAGAAAGAAGTAAGAAGGAATGAAGAAAGAAGTAAGAAAGAAGAAAGAAAGAAGTAAGAAAGAAGTAAGAAAGAAAGAAGTAAGAAAGAAGTAAGAAAGAAGTAAGAATGTAGAAAAAAGAAGTTAGAAAGAAGTAAGAAAGAAGTAAGAAAGAAGTAAGAAAGAAGTAAGAAAGAAGTAAGAAAGAAGTAAAAAAGAAGTATGAAAGAAGTAAGAAAGAAGAAAGAAAGAAGTAAGAAAGAAGTAAGAAAGAAGTAAGAAAGAAATAAGAAAGAAAGAAGAAAGAAGAAAGAAAGAAGAAAGAAAGAAGTAAGAAAGAAGTAAGAAAGAAGTAAGAAGGAATGAAGAAAGAATTAAGAAAGAAGAAAGAAAGAAGTAAGAAAGAAGTAAGAAAGAAATAATAAAGAAGTAATAAAGAAGTAAGAAAGAAGTAAGAAAGAAAGAAGAAAGAAGTAAGAAAGAAGTAAGAAAGAAGAAAGAAAGTAGTAAGAAAGAAGAAAGAAAGAAGTAAGAAAGAAGTAAGAAAGAAGTAAGAAAGAAGTAAGAAAGAAAGAAGAAAGAAGTAAGAAAGAAAGTAGAAAGAAGTAAGAAAGAATTACGAAAGAAGTAAGAAAGAAGTAAGAAAGAAAGAAGAAAGAAAGAAGTAAGAAAGAAGTAAGAAAGAAGTTAGAAAGAAGAAAAAAGAAGTTAGAACGAAGTAAGAAAGAAGTAAGAAAGAAGTAAGAAAGAAGGAAGAAAGAAGTAAGAAATAAGAAAGAAGTAAGAAAGAAAGAAGAAAGAAGTAAAAAAGAAGTAAGAAAGAAGTAAGAAAGAATTAAGAAAGAATTAAGAAAGAAGTTAGAATGAAGTAAGAAAGAAGAAAGAAAGAAATAAGAAAGAAGTAAGAAAGAAGTAAGAAAGAAGTAAAAAAGACTTATGAAAGAAGTAAGAAAGAAGAAAGAAAGAAGTAATAAAGAAGTAAGAAAGAAGTAAGAAAGAAATAAGAAAGAAAGAAGAAAGAAGAAAGAAAGAAGAAAGAAAGAAGTAAGAAAGAAGTAAGAAAGAAGTAAGAAAGAATTAAGAAAGAAAGAAGTAAGAAAGGAAGGAGAAAGAAAGAAGTAAGAAAGAAGAAAGAAAGAAGTAAGAAAGAAGTAAGAAAGAAGAAAGAAAGAAGTAAGAAAGAAGAAAGAAAGAAGTAAGAAAGAAGTAAGAAAGAAAGAAGAAATAAGTAAGAAAGAAGTAAGAAAGAAGTAAGAAAGAAGTACGAAAGAAGAAAAAAGAAGTTAGAAAGAAGTAAGAAAGAAGTAAGAAAGAAGTAAGAAAGAAGTAAGAAAGAAGTAAAAAAGAAGTATGAAAGAAGTAAGAAAGAAGAAAGAAAGAAGTAAGAAAGAAGTAAGAAAGAAGTAAGAAAGAAATAAGAAAGAAGAAAGAAGAAAGAAAGAAGAAAGAAAGAAGTAAGAAAGAAGTAAGAAAGAAGTAAGAAGGAATGAAGAAAGAAGTAAGAAAGAAGTAAGAAAGAAGTAAGAAAGAAGTAAGAAAGGAAGAAGAAGTTAAGAAAGAAGTAAGAAAGAAGTAAGAAAGAAGTAAGAAAGAAGTAAGAAGGAAATAAGAAAGATGTAAGAAAGAAGATAGAAAGAAGTAAGAAAGAAAGAAGTAAGAAAGAAGTAAGAAAGAAGTAAGAATGTAGAAAAAAGAAGTAAGAAAGAAGTAAGAAAGAAGTAAGAAAGAAAGAAGAAAGAAGTAAGAAAGAAGTAAGAAAGAAGTAAGAAAGAAGTAAGAAAGAAGTACGAAAGAAGTAAGAAAGAATTAAGAAAGAAAGAAGTAAGAAAGAAGTAAGAAAGAAGTAAGAAAGAAGTAAGAAAGAAAGAAGAAAGAAGTAAGAAAGAAGTAAGAAAGAAGTAAGAAAGAAGTAAGAAAGAATAAAAAAGAAGTTAGAAAGAAGTAAGAAAGAAGTAAGAGAGAAAGTAGAAAGAAGTAAGATAGAAGTAATAAAGAAGTATGAAAGAAGTAAGAAAGAAGAAAGAAAGAAGTAAGAAAGAAGTAAGAAACAAGTAAGAAAGAAGTAAGAAAGAAAGAAGAAAGAAGTAAGAAAGAAGTAAGAAGGAATGAAGAAAGTAGTAAGAAAGAAGTAAGAAAGAAGTAAGAAAGAAGTAAGAAAGAAAGAAAGAAGTAAGAAACAAGTAAGAAAGAAGTAAGAAAGAAGTAAGAAAGAAGTAAGAAAGAAGTAAGAAAGAAGTAAGAAGGAATGAAGAAAGAAGTAAGAAAGAAGAAAGAAAGAAGTAAGAAAGAAGTAAGAAATAAAGAAGTAAGAAAGAAGTAAGAAAGAAGTGAGAATGTAGAAAAAAGAAGTTAGAAAGAAGTAAGAAAGAAGTAAGAAAGAAGTAAGAAAGAAGTAAGAAAGAAGTAAGAAAGAAGTAAAAAAGAAGCATGAAAGAAGTAAGAAAGAAGAAAGAAAGAAGTAAGAAAGAAGTAAGAAAGAAGTAAGAAAGAAATAAGAAAGAAAGAAGAAAGAAGAAAGAAAGAAGAAAGAAAGAAGTAAGAAAGAAGTAAGAAAGAAGTAAGAAGGAATGAAGAAAGAAGTAAGAAAGAAGAAAGAAAGAAGTAAGAAAGAAGTAAGAAAGAAGTAATAAAGAAGTAATAAAGAAGTAAGAAAGAAGTAAGAAAGAAAGAAGAAAGAAGTAAGAAAGAAGTAAGAAAGAAGTAAGAAAGAAAGAAGAAAGAAGTAAGAAAGAAGTAAGAAAGAAGAAAGAATTACGAAAGAAGTAAGAAAGAAGTAAGAAAGAAAGAAGAAAGAAAGAAGTAAGAAAGAAGTAAGAAAGAAGTTAGAAAGAAGAAAAAAGAAGTTAGAACGAAGTAAGAAAGAAGTAAGAAAGAAGTAAGAAAGAAGGAAGAAAGAAGAAAGAAGAAAGAAAGAAGAAAGAAAGAAGTAAGAAAGAAGTAAGAAAGAAGTAAGAAGGAATGAAGAAAGAAGTAAGAAAGAAGTAAGAAAGAAGTAAGAAAGAAGTAAGAAAGGAAGAAGAAGTTAAGAAAGAAGTAAGAAAGAAGTAAGAAAGAAGTAAGAAAGAAGTAAGAAGGAAATAAGAAAGATGTAAGAAAGAAGATAGAAAGAAGTAAGAAAGAAAGAAGTAAGAAAGAAGTAAGAAAGAAGTAAGAATGTAGAAAAAAGAAGTTAGAAAGAAGTAAGAAAGAAGTAAGAGAGAAGTAAGAAAGAAGTGTGAAAGAAGTAAGAAAGAAGAAAGAAAGAAGTAAGAAAGAAGTAAGAAAGAAGTAAGAAAGAAGAAAGAAAGAAGTAAGAAAGAAGAAAGAAAGAAGTAAGAAAGAAGTAAGAAAGAAGTAAGAAAGAAGTAAGAAAGAAGTACGAAAGAAGTAAGAAAGAATTAAGAAAGAAAGAAGAAAGAAGTAAGAAAGAAAGAAGAAAGAAGTAAGAAAGAAGTAAGAAAGAAGTAAGAAAGAAAGAAGAAAGAAGTAAGAAAGAAGTAAGAAAGAAGTAAGAAAGAAGTAAGAAAGAAGTACGAAAGAAGTAAGAAAGAATTAAGAAAGAAAGAAGTAAGAAAGAAGTAAGAAAGAAGTAAGAAAGAAGTAAGAAAGAAAGAAGAAAGAAGTAAGAAAGAAGTAAGAAAGAAGTAAGAAAGAAGTAAGAAAGAATAAAAAGAAGTTAGAAAGAAGTAAGAAAGAAGTAAGAGAGAAAGTAGAAAGAAGTAAGATAGAAGTAATAAAGAAGTATGAAAGAAGTAAGAAAGAAGAAAGAAAGAAGTAAGAAAGAAGTAAGAAACAAGTAAGAAAGAAGTAAGAAAGAAAGAAGAAAGAAGTAAGAAAGAAGTAAGAAGGAATGAAGAAAGTAGTAAGAAAGAAGTAAGAAAGAAATAAGAAAGAAGTAAGAAAGAAAGAAAGAAGTAAGAAACAAGTAAGAAAGAAGTAAGAAAGAAGTAAGAAAGAAGTAAGAAAGAAGTAAGAAAGAAGTAAGAAGGAATGAAGAAAGAAGTAAGAAAGAAGAAAGAAAGAAGTAAGAAAGAAGTAAGAAAGAAAGAAGTAAGAAAGAAGTAAGAAAGAAGTAAGAATGTAGAAAAAAGAAGTTAGAAAGAAGTAAGAAAGAAGTAAGAAAGAAGTAAGAAAGAAGTAAGAAAGAAGTAAGAAAGAAGTAAAAAAGAAGCATGAAAGAAGTAAGAAAGAAGAAAGAAAGAAGTAAGAAAGAAGTAAGAAAGAAGTAAGAAAGAAATAAGAAAGAAAGAAGAAAGAAGAAAGAAAGAAGAAAGAAAGAAGTAAGAAAGAAGTAAGAAAGAAGTAAGAAGGAATGAAGAAAGAAGTAAGAAAGAAGAAAGAAAGAAGTAAGAAAGAAGTAAGAAAGAAGTAATAAAGAAGTAATAAAGAAGTAAGAAAGAAGTAAGAAAGAAAGAAGAAAGAAGTAAGAAAGAAGTAAGAAAGAAAGAAGAAAGAAGTAAGAAAGAAGTAAGAAAGAAGAAAGAATTACGAAAGAAGAAAGAAAGAAGTAAGAAAGAAAGAAGAAAGAAAGAAGTAAGAAAGAAGTAAGAAAGAAGTTAGAAAGAAGAAAAAAGAAGTTAGAACGAAGTAAGAAAGAAGTAAGAAAGAAGTAAGAAAGAAGGAAGAAAGAAGTAAGAATTAAGAAAGAAGTAAGAAAGAAAGAAGAAAGAAGTAAGAAAGAAAGAAGAAAGAAGTAAGAAAGAAGTAAGAAAGAAGTAAGAAAGAATTAAGAAAGAATTAAGAAAGAAGTTAGAACGAAGTAAGAAAGAAGAAAGAAAGAAATAAGAAAGAAGTAAGAAAGAAGTAAGAAAGAAGTAAAAAAGACGTATGAAAGAAGTAAGAAAGAAGAAAGAAAGAAGTAAGAAAGAAGTAAGAAAGAAGTAAGAAAGAAATAAGAAAGGAAGAAGAAAGAAGAAAGAAAGAAGAAAGAAAGAAGTAAGAAAGAAGTAAGAAAGAAGTAAGAAAGAATTAAGAAAGAAAGAAGTAAGAAAGGAAGGAGAAAGAAAGAAGTAAGAAAGAAGAAAGAAAGAAGTAAGAAAGAAGTAAGAAAGAAGAAAGAAAGAAGTAAGAAAGAAGAAAGAAAGAAGTAAGAAAGAAGTAAGAAAGAAAGAAGAAAGAAGTAAGAAAGAAGTAAGAAAGAAGTAAGAAAGAAGTATGAAAGAAGAAAAAAGAAGTTAGAAAGAAGTAAGAAAGAAGTAAGAAAGAAGTAAGAAAGAAGTAAGAAAGAAGTAAAAAAGAAGTATGAAAGAAGTAAGAAAGAAGAAAGAAAGAAGTAAGAAAGAAGTAAGAAAGAAGTAAGAAAGAAATAAGAAAGAAAGAAGAAAGAAGAAAGAAAGAAGAAAGAAAGAAGTAAGAAAGAAGTAAGAAAGAAGTAAGAAGGAATGAAGAAAGAAGTAAGAAAGAAGTAAGAAAGAAGTAAGAAAGAAGTAAGAAAGGAAGAAGAAGTTAAGAAAGAAGTAAGAAAGAAGTAAGAAAGAAGTACGAAAGAAGTAAGAAAGAATTAAGAAAGAAAGAAGAAAGAAGTAAGAAACAAGTAAGAAAGAAGTAAGAAAGAAGTAAGAAAGAAGTAAGAAAGAAGTAAGAAAGAAGTAAGAAGGAATGAAGAAAGATGTAAGAAAGAAGAAAGAAAGAAGTAAGAAAGAAAGAAGTAAGAAAGAAGTAAGAAAGAAGTAAGAATGTAGAAAAAAGAAGTTAGAAAGAAGTAAGAAAGAAGTAAGAGAGAAGTAAGACAGAAGTGTGAAAGAAGTAAGAAAGAAGAAAGAAAGAAGTAAGAAAGAAGTAAGAAAGAAGTAAGAAAGAAGGAAGAAAGAAGTAAGAAATAAGAAAGAAGTAAGAAAGAAAGAAGAAAGAAGTAAGAAAGAAGTAAGAAAGAAGTAAGAAAGAATTAAGAAAGAATTAAGAAAGAAGTTAGAACGAAGTAAGAAAGAAGAAAGAAAGAAATAAGAAAGAAGTAAGAAAGAAGTAAGAAAGAAGTAAAAAAGACGTATGAAAGAAGTAAGAAAGAAGAAAGAAAGAAGTAAGAAAGAAGTAAGAAAGAAGTAAGAAAGAAATAAGAAAGGAAGAAGAAAGAAGAAAGAAAGAAGAAAGAAAGAAGTAAGAAAGAAGTAAGAAAGAAGTAAGAAAGAATTAAGAAAGAAAGAAGTAAGAAAGGAAGGAGAAAGAAAGAAGTAAGAAAGAAGAAAGAAAGAAGTAAGAAAGAAGTAAGAAAGAAGAAAGAAAGAAGTAAGAAAGAAGAAAGAAAGAAGTAAGAAAGAAGTAAGAAAGAAAGAAGAAAGAAGTAAGAAAGAAGTAAGAAAGAAGTAAGAAAGAAGTATGAAAGAAGAAAAAAGAAGTTAGAAAGAAGTAAGAAAGAAGTAAGAAAGAAGTAAGAAAGAAGTAAGAAAGAAGTAAAAAAGAAGTATGAAAGAAGTAAGAAAGAAGAAAGAAAGAAGTAAGAAAGAAGTAAGAAAGAAGTAAGAAAGAAATAAGAAAGAAAGAAGAAAGAAGAAAGAAAGAAGAAAGAAAGAAGTAAGAAAGAAGTAAGAAAGAAGTAAGAAGGAATGAAGAAAGAAGTAAGAAAGAAGTAAGAAAGAAGTAAGAAAGAAGTAAGAAAGGAAGAAGAAGTTAAGAAAGAAGTAAGAAAGAAGTAAGAAAGAAGTACGAAAGAAGTAAGAAAGAATTAAGAAAGAAAGAAGAAAGAAGTAAGAAAGAAGTAAGAAAGAATTATGAAAGAAGTAAGAAGGAATGAAGAAAGATGTAAGAAAGAAGAAAGAAAGAAGTAAGAAAGAAAGAAGTAAGAAAGAAGTAAGAAAGAAGTAAGAATGTAGAAAAAAGAAGTTAGAAAGAAGTAAGAAAGAAGTAAGAGAGAAGTAAGAAAGAAGTGTGAAAGAAGTAAGAAAGAAGAAAGAAAGAAGTAAGAAAGAAGTAAGAAAGAAGTAAGAAAGAAGAAAGAAAGAAGTAAGAAAGAAGAAAGAAAGAAGTAAGAAAGAAGTAAGAAAGAAGTAAGAAAGAAGTAAGAAAGAAGTACGAAAGAAGTAAGAAAGAATTAAGAAAGAAAGAAGAAAGAAGTAAGAAAGAAAGAAGAAAGAAGTAAGAAAGAAGTAAGAAAGAAGTAAGAAAGAAAGAAGAAAGAAGTAAGAAAGAAGTAAGAAAGAAGTAAGAAAGAAGTAAGAAAGAAGTAAGAAAGAAGTACGAAAGAAGTAAGAAAGAATTAAGAAAGAAAGAAGTAAGAAAGAAGTAAGAAAGAAGTAAGAAAGAAAGAAGAAAGAAGTAAGAAAGAAGTAAGAAAGAAGTAAGAAAGAAGTAAGAAAGAAGAAAAAAGAAGTTAGAAAGAAGTAAGAAAGAAGTAAGAAAGAAAGTAGAAAGAAGTAAGATAGAAGTAATAAAGAAGTATGAAAGAAGTAAGAAAGAAGAAAGAAAGAAGTAAGAAAGAAGAAAGAAACAAGTAAGAAAGAAGTAAGAAAGAAAGAAGAAAGAAGAAAGAAAGAAGTAAGAAAGAAGTAAGAAAGAAGTAAGAAGGAATGAAGAAAGTAGTAAGAAAGAAGTAAGAAAGAAGTAAGAAAGAAGTAAGAAAGAAAGAAGAAAGAAGTAAGAAAGAAGTAAGAAAGAAGTAAGAAAGAAGTAAGAAAGAAGTAAGAAAGAAGTAAGAAAGAAGTAAGAAGGAATGAAGAAAGAAGTAAGAAAGAAGAAAGAAAGAAGTAAGAAAGAAGTAAGAAAGAAAGAAGTAAGAAAGAAGTAAGAAAGAAGTAAGAATGTAGAAAAAAGAAGTTAGAAAGAAGTAAGAAAGAAGTAAGAAAGAAGTAAGAAAGAAGTAAGAAAGAAGTAAGAAAGAAGTAAAAAAGAAGTATGAAAGAAGTAAGAAAGAAGAAAGAAAGAAGTAAGAAAGAAGTAAGAAAGAAGTAAGAAAGAAATAAGAAAGAAAGAAGAAAGAAGAAAGAAAGAAGAAAGAAAGAAGTAAGAAAGAAGTAAGAAAGAAGTAAGAAGGAATGAAGAAAGAAGTAAGAAAGAAGAAAGAAAGAAGTAAGAAAGAAGTAAGAAAGAAGTAATAAAGAAGTAATAAAGAAGTAAGAAAGAAATAAGAAAGAAAGAAGAAAGAAGTAAGAAAGAAGTAAGAAAGAAGAAAGAAAGTAGTAAGAAAGAAGAAAGAAAGAAGTAAGAAAGAAGTAAGAAAGAAGTAAGAAAGAAGTAAGAAAGAAAGAAGAAAGAAGTAAGAAAGAAGTAAGAAAGAAGTAAGAAAGAATTACGAAAGAAGTAAGAAAGAAGTAAGAAAGAAAGAAGAAAGAAAGAAGTAAGAAAGAAGTAAGAAAGAAGTTAGAAAGAAGAAAAAAGAAGTTAGAACGAAGTAAGAAAGAAGTAAGAAAGAAGTAAGAAAGAAGGAAGAAAGAAATAAGAAATAAGAAAGAAGTAAGAAAGAAAGAAGAAAGAAGTAAGAAAGAAGTAAGAAAGAAGTAAGAAAGAATTAAGAAAGAATTAAGAAAGAATTAAGAAAGAAGTTAGAACGAAGTAAGAAAGAAGAAAGAAAGAAATAAGAAAGAAGTAAGAAAGAAGTAAGAAAGAAGTAAAAAAGACGTATGAAAGAAGTAAGAAAGAAGAAAGAAAGAAGTAAGAAAGAAGTAAGAAAGAAGTAAGAAAGAAATAAGAAAGAAAGAAGAAAGAAGAAAGAAAGAAGTAAGAAAGAAGTAAGAAAGAAGTAAGAAAGAAGTAAGAAAGAATTAAGAAAGAAAGAAGTAAGAAAGGAAGGAGAAAGAAAGAAGTAAGAAAGAAGAAAGAAAGAAGTAAGAAAGAAGTAAGAAAGAAGAAAGAAAGAAGTAAGAAAGAAGAAAGAAAGAAGTAAGAAAGAAGTAAGAAAGAAAGAAGAAAGAAGTAAGAAAGAAGTAAGAAAGAATTAAGAAAGAAGTACGAAAGAAGAAAAAAGAAGTTAGAAAGAAGTAAGAAAGAAGTAAGAAAGAAGTAAGAAAGAAGTAAGAAAGAAGTAAAAAAGAAGTATGAAAGAAATAAGAAAGAAGAAAGAAAGAAGTAAGAAAGAAGTAAGAAAGAAGTAAGAAAGAAATAAGAAAGAAAGAAGAAAGAAGAAAGAAAGAAGAAAGAAAGAAGTAAGAAAGAAGTAAGAAAGAAGTAAGAAGGAATGAAGAAAGAAGTAAGAAAGAAGTAAGAAAGAAGTAAGAAAGAAGTAAGAAAGGAAGAAGAAGTTAAGAAAGAAGTAAGAAAGAAGTAAGAAAGAAGTACGAAAGAAGTAAGAAAGAATTAAGAAAGAAAGAAGTAAGAAAGAAGTAAGAAAGAAAGTAGAAAGAAGTAAGAAAGAAGTAAGAAAGAAGTATGAAAGAAGTAAGAAATAAGAAAGAAAGAAGAAAGAAGTAAGAAAGAAGTAAGAAAGAAGTAAGGAAGAAGTAAGAAAGAAAGAAGAAAGAAGTAAGAAAGAAGTAAGAAAGAAGTAAGAAAGAAGTAAGAAGGAATGAAGAAAGATGTAAGAAAGAAGAAAGAAAGAAGTAAGAAAGAAGTAAGAAAGAAGTAAGAAACAAGTAAGAAAGAAGTACGAAAGAAGTAAGAAAGAATTAAGAAAGAAAGAAGAAAGAAGTAAGAAAGAAGTAAGAAAGAAGTAGGAAAGAAGTAAGAAAGAAGTAAGAAAGAAGTAAGAAAGAAGTAAGAAATAAGTACGAAAGAAGAAAGAAAGAAAGAAGTAAGAAAGAAGTAAGAAAGAAAGAAGAAAGAAGTAAGAAAGATGTAAGAAAGAAGTAAGAAAGAAAGAAGAAAGAAGTAAGAAAGAAGTAAGAAAGAAGTAAGAAAGAAGTAGTAAGGAATGAAGAAAGAAGTAAGAAAGAAGAAAGAAAGAAGTAAGAAAGAAGTAAGAAAGAAGTAAGAAAGAAGAAAGAAGAAAGAAAGAAGTAAGAAAGAAGAAAGAAAGAAGTAAGAAAGAAGTAAGAAAGAAGTAAGAAAGAAGTAAGAAATAAGTACGAAAGAAGTAACAAAGAAAGAAGTAAGAAAGAAGTAAGAAAGAAAGAAGAAAGAAGTAAGAAAGAAGTAAGAAAGAAGTAAGAAAGAAAGAAGAAAGAAGTAAGAAAGAAGTAAGAAAGAAGTAAGAAAGAAGTAGTAAGGAATGAAGAAAGAAGTAAGAAAGAAGTAAGAAAGAAGTAAGAAAGAAGTAAGAAAGAAGTAATAAAGAAGTAATAAAGAAGTAAGAAAGAAGTAAGAAAGAAAGAAGAAAGAAGTAAGAAAGAAGTAAGAAAGAAGAAAGAAAGAAGTAAGAAAGAAAGAAGAAAGAAGTAAGAAAGAAGTAAGAAAGAAGTAAGAAAGAAGTAAGAAAGAAGTAAGAAAGAAAGAAGAAAGAAGTAAGAAAGAAGTAAGAAAGAAGTAAGAAAGAAGTAAGAAAGAAGTAAGAAAGAAGTTAGAACGAAGTAAGAAAGAAGAAAGAAAGAAGTAAGAAAGAAGTAAGAAAGAAGTAAGAAAGAAGTAAGAAAGAAGAAAGAAAGAAGTAAGAAAGAAGAAAGAAAGAAGTAAGAAAGAAGTAAGAAAGAAGTAAGAAAGAAGTAAGAAATAAGTACGAAAGAAGTAACAAAGAAAGAAGTAAGAAAGAAGTAAGAAAGAAAGAAGAAAGAAGTAAGAAAGAAGTAAGAAAGAAGTAAGAAAGAAAGAAGAAAGAAGTAAGAAAGAAGTAAGAAAGAAGTAAGAAAGAAGTAGTAAGGAATGAAGAAAGAAGTAAGAAAGAAGAAAGAAAGAAGTAAGAAAGAAGTAAGAAAGAAGTAATAAAGAAGTAATAAAGAAGTAAGAAAGAAGTAAGAAAGAAAGAAGAAAGAAGTAAGAAAGAAGTAAGAAAGAAGAAAGAAAGTAGTAAGAAAGAAGAAAGAAAGAAGTAAGAAAGAAGTAAGAAAGAAGTAAGAAAGAAGTAAGAAAGAAAGAAGAAAGAAGTAAGAAAGAAGTAAGAAAGAAGTAAGAAAGAATTACGAAAGAAGTAAGAAAGAAGAAAGAAAGAAGTAAGAAAGAAGTAAGAAAGAAGTAAGAAAGAAGTAAGAAAGAATTAAGAAAGAAAGAAGTAAGAAAGGAAGGAGAAAGAAAGAAGTAAGAAAGAAGAAAGAAAGAAGTAAGAAAGAAGTAAGAAAGAAGTAAGAAAGAAGAAAGAAAGAAGAAAGAAGAAAGAAAGAAGTAAGAAAGAAGTAAGAAAGAAAGAAGAAAGAAGTAAGAAAGAAGTAAGAAAGAAGTAAGAAAGAAGAAAAAAGAAGTTAGAACGAAGTAAGAAAGAAGTAAGAAAGAAGTAAGAAAGAAGGAAGAAAGAAGAAAGAAAGTAGTAAGAAAGAAGAAAGAAAGAAGTAAGAAAGAAGTAAGAAAGAAGTAAGAAAGAAGTAAGAAAGAAAGAAGAAAGAAGTAAGAAAGAAGTAAGAAAGAAGTAAGAAAGAATTACGAAAGAAGTAAGAAAGAAGAAAGAAAGAAGTAAGAAAGAAGTAAGAAAGAAGTAAGAAAGAAGTAAGAAAGAATTAAGAAAGAAAGAAGTAAGAAAGGAAGGAGAAAGAAAGAAGTAAGAAAGAAGAAAGAAAGAAGTAAGAAAGAAGTAAGAAAGAAGTAAGAAAGAAGAAAAAAGAAGTTAGAACGAAGTAAGAAAGAAGTAAGAAAGAAGTAAGAAAGAAGGAAGAAAGAAGTAAGAAATAAGAAAGAAGTAAGAAAGAAAGAAGAACGAAGTAAGAAAGAAGTAAGAAAGAAGTTAGAACGAAGTAAGAAAGAAGAAAGAAAGAAATAAGAAAGAAGTAAGAAAGAAGTAAGAAAGAAGTAAGAAAGAAATAAGAAAGAAAGAAGAAAGAAGAAAGAAAGAAGAAAGAAAGAAGTAAGAAAGAAGTAAGAAAGAAGTAAGAAAGAATTAAGAAAGAAAGAAGTAAGAAAGGAAGGAGAAAGAAAGAAGTAAGAAAGAAGAAAGAAAGAAGTAAGAAAGAAGTAAGAAAGAAGTAAGAAAGAAGAAAGAAAGAAGTAAGAAAGAAGAAAGAAAGAAGTAAGAAAGAAGTAAGAAAGAAAGAAGAAAGAAGTAAGAAAGAAGTAAGAAAGAAGTAAGAAAGAAGTACGAAAGAAGAAAAAAGAAGTTAGAAAGAAGTAAGAAAGAAGTAAGAAAGAAGTAAGAAAGAAGTAAAAAAGAAGTATGAAAGAATTAAGAAAGAAGAAAGAAAGAAGTAAGAAAGAAGTAAGAAAGAAGTAAGAAAGAAAGAAGAAAGAAGAAAGAAAGAAGAAAGAAAGAAGTAAGAAAGAAGTAAGAAAGAAGTAAGAAGGAATGAAGAAAGAAGTAAGAAAGAAGTAAGAAAGAAGTAATAAAGAAGTAGTAAAGAAGTAATAAAGAAGTAAGAAAGAAAGAAGAAAGAAGTAAGAAAGAAGTAAGAAAGAAGTAAGAAAGAAGAAAGAAAGAAGTATGAAAGAAGAAAGAAAGAAGTAAGAAAGAAGTAAGAAAGAAGTAAGAAAGAAGTAAGAAAGAAAGAAGAAGTTAAGAAAGAAGTAAGAAAGAAGTAAGAAAGAAGTACGAAAGAAGTAAGAAAGAATTAAGAAAGAAAGAAGTAAGAAAGAAGTAAGAAAGAAAGAAGAAAGAAGTAAGAAAGAAGTAAGAAAGAAGTATGAAAGAAGTGAGAAATAAGAAAGAAAGAAGTAAGAAAGAAGTAAGAAAGAAGTAAGAAAGAAGTAAGAAAGAAAGAAGAAAGAAGTAAGAAAGAAGTAAGAAAGAAGTAAGAAAGAAGTAAGAAAGAAGTAAGAAAGAGGTAAGAAAGAAGTAAGAAAGAAGTAAAAAAGAAATAAGAAAGAAAGAAGAAAGAAGAAAGAAAGAAGTAGGAAAGAAGTAAGAAAGAAGTAAGAAAGAAGTGTGAAAGAAGTAAGAAAGAAGAAAGAAAGAAGTAAGAAAGAAGTAAGAAAGAAGTAAGAAAGAAGTAAGAAAGAAGTAAGAAAGAAGTACGAAAGAAGTAAGAAAGAATTAAGAAAGAAAGAAGTAAGAAAGAAGTAAGAAAGAAAGAAGAAAGAAGTAAGAAAGAAGTAAGAAAGAAGTAAGAAAGAAAGAAGAAAGAAGTAAGAAAGAAGTAAGAAAGAAGTAAGAAAGAAGTAAGAAAGAATTACGAAAGAAAGAAGTAAGAAAGAAGTAAGAAAGAAGTAAGAAAGAAGTAAGAAAGAAAGAAGAAAGAAGTAAGAAAGAAGTAAGAAAGAAGTAAGAAAGAAAGAAGAAAGAAGTTAGAAAGAAGTAAGAAAGAAGTAAGAAAGAAGTAAGAAAGAAAGAAGAAAGAAGAAAGAAAGAAGTAAGAAAGAAGTAAGAAAGAAGTAAGAAAGAAGTAAGAAGGAATGAAGAAAGTAGTAAGAAAGAAGTAAGAAAGAAGTAAGAAAGAAGTAAGAAAGAAAGAAGAAAGAAGTAAGAAAGAAGTAAGAAAGAAGTAAGAAAGAAGTAAGAAAGAAGAAAGAAAGAAGTAAGAAAGAAGAAAGAAAGAAGTAAGAAAGAAGTAAGAAAAAAGTAAGAAAGAAGTAAGAAATAAGTATGAAAGAAGTAAGAAAGAAAGAAGTAAGAAAGAAGTAAGAAAGAAAGAAGAAAGAAGTAAGAAAGAAGTAAGAAAGAAGTAAGAAAGAAGTAAGAAAGAAAGAAGAAAGAAGTAAGAAAGAAGTAAGAAAGAAGTAAGAAAGAAGTAGTAAGGAATGAAGAAAGAAGTAAGAAAGAAGAAAGAAAGAAGTAAGAAAGAAGTAAGAAAGAAGTAATAAAGAAGTAATAAAGAAGTAAGAAAGAAGTAAGAAAGAAGTAAGAAAGAAGTACGAAAGAAGTAAGAAAGAATTAAGAAAGAAAGAAGAAAGAAGAAAAAAGAAGTTAGAACGAAGTAAGAAGGAAGTAAGAAAGAAGTAAGAAAGAAGTAAGAAAGAAAGAAGAAAGAAGTAAGAAAGAAGTAAGAAAGAAGTAAGAAAGAAGTAAGAAAGAAGTAAGAAAGAAGTTAGAACGAAGTAAGAAAGAAGAAAGAAAGAAATAAGAAAGAAGTAAGAAAGAAGTAAGAAAGAAGTAAAAAAGACGTATGAAAGAAGTAAGAAAGAAGAAAGAAAGAAGTAAGAAAGAAGTAAGAAAGAAGTAAGAAAGAAATAAGAAAGAAAGAAGAAAGAAGAAAGAAAGAAGTAAGAAAGAAGTAAGAAAGAAGTAAGAAAGAAGTAAGAAATTATTAAGAAAGAAAGAAGTAAGAAAGGAAGGAGAAAGAAAGAAGTAAGAAAGAAGAAATAAAGAAGTAAGAAAGAAGTAAGAAAGAAGAAAGAAAGAAGTAAGAAAGAAGAAAGAAAGAAGTAAGAAAGAAGTAAGAAAGAAAGAAGAAAGAAGTAAGAAAGAAGTAAGAAAGAAGTAAGAAAGAAGTACGAAAGAAGAAAAAAGAAGTTAGAAAGAAGTAAGAAAGAAGTAAGAAAGAAGTAAGAAAGAAGTAAGAAAGAAGTAAAAAAGAACTATGAAAGAAGTAAGAAAGAAGAAAGAAAGAAGTAAGAAAGAAGTAAGAAAGAAATAAGAAAGAAAGAAGAAAGAAGAAAGAAAGAAGAAAGAAAGAAGTAAGAAAGAAGTAAGAAAGAAGTAAGAAGGAATGAATAAAGAAGTAAGAAAGAAGAAAGAAAGAAGAAAGAAGTAATAAAGAAGTAGTAAAGAAGTAATAAAGAAGTAAGAAAGAAAGAAGAAAGAAGTAAGAAAGAAGTAAGAAAGAAGAAAGAAAGTGGTAAGAAAGAAGAAAGAAAGAAGTAAGAAAGAAGTAAGAAAGAAGTAAGAAAGAAGTAAAGAAGAAAGAAGTAAGAAAGAAGTAAGAAAGAATTACGAAAGAAGTAAGTAAGAAGTAAGAAAGAAAGAAGAAAGAAAGAAGTAAGAAAGAAGTAAGAAAGAAGTAAGAAAGAAGTAAGAAAGAAGAAAGAAAGATGTATGAAAGAAGAAAGAAAGAAGTAAGAAAGAGGTAAGAAAGAAGTAAGAAAGAAGTAAGAAAGAAAGAAGAAGTTAAGAAAGAAGTAAGAAAGAAGTAAGAAAGAAGTACGAAAGAAGTAAGAAAGAATTAAGAAAGAAAGAAGTAAGAAAGAAGTAAGAAAGAATGAAGAAAGAAGTAAGAAAGAAGTAAGAAAGAAGTATGAAAGAAGTAAGAAAGAAAGAATAAAGAAGTAAGAAAGAAGTAAGAAAGAAGTATGAAAGAAGTAAGAAAGAAGAAAGAAAGAAGTAAGAAAGAAGTAAGAAAGAAGTAAGAAAGAAGTAAGAAAGAAGTAAGAAGGAATGAAGAAAGATGTAAGAAAGAAGAAAGGAAGAAGTAAGAAAGAAGTAAGAAAGAAAGAAGTAAGAAAGAAGTAAGAAAGAAGTAAGAAAGAAGTAAGAAGGAATGAAGAAAGATGTAAGAAAGAAGAAAGGAAGAAGTAAGAAAGAAGTAAGAAAGAAAGAAGTAAGAAAGAAGTAAGAAAGAAGTAAGAATGTAGAAAAAAGAAGTTAGAAAGAAGTAAGAAAGAAGTAAGAAAGAAGTAAGAAAGAAGTAAGAAAGGAGTAAGAAAGAAAGAAGAAAGAAGTAAGAAAGAAAGAAGAAAGAAGTAAGAAAGAAGTAAGAAAGAAGTAAGAAAGAATTAAGAAAGAAAGAAGTAAGAAAGAAGTAAGAAAGAAAGAAGAAAGAGAGAAGAAAGAAGTAAGAAAGAAGTAAGAAAGAAGTATGAAAGAAGTAAGAAAGAAGAAAGAAAGAAGTAAGAAATAAGTAAGAAAGAAGTAAGAAAGAAGTAAGAAAGAAGTAAGAAAGAAAGAAGAAAGAAGTAAGAAAGAAGTAAGAAAGAAGTAAGAAAGAAGTAAGAAAGAAGTACGAAAGAAGTAAGAAAGAATTAAGAAAGAAAGAAGTAAGAAAGAAGTAAGAAAGAAGTAAGAAAGAAGTAAGACAGAAGTAAGAAAGAAAGAAGAAAGAAGTAAGAAAGAAGTAAAAAAGAAATAAGAAAGAAAGAAGAAAGAAGAAAGAAAGAAGTAGGAAAGAAGTAAGAAAGAAGTAAGAAAGAAGTAAGAAAGAAGTATGAAAGAAGTAAGAAAGAAGAAAGAAAGAAGTAAGAAAGAAGTAAGAAAGAAGTAATAAAGAATTAAGAAGGAATGAAGAAAGAAGTAAGAAAGAAGAAAGAACGAAGTAAGAAAAAAGTAAGAATGAAGCAAGAAAGAAGTAAGAAAGAAAGTAGAAAGAAGTAAGAAAGAAGTAAGAAAGAAGTACGAAAGAAGTAAGAAAGAATTAAGAAAGAAAGAAGTAAGAAAGAAGTAAGAAAGAAGTAAGAAAGAAGTAAGAAAGAAAGAAGAAAGAAGTAAGAAAGAAGTAAGAAAGAAGTAAGAAAGAAGAAAAAACAAGTTAGAAAGAAGTAAGAAAGAAGTAAGAAAGAAGTAAGAAAGAAGTAAGAAAGAAAGTAGAAAGAAGTAAGATAGAAGTAATAAAGAAGTATGAAAGAAGTAAGAAAGAAGAAAGAAAGAAGTAAGAAAGAAGTAAGAAACAAGTAAGAAAGAAGTAAGAAAGAAAGAAGAAAGAAGAAAGAAAGAAGTAAGAAAGAAGTAAGAAAGAAGTAAGAAAGAAGTAAGAAGGAATGAAGAAAGTAGTAAGAAAGAAGTAAGAAAGAAGTAAGAAAGAAGTAAGAAAGAAAGAAGAAAGAAGTAAGAAAGAAGTAAGAAAGAAGTAAGAAAGAAGTAAGAAAGAAGAAAGAAAGAAGTAAGAAAGAGAAAGAAAGAAGTAAGAAAGAAGTAAGAAAGAAGTAAGAAAGAAGTAAGAAAGAAGTAAGAAATAAGTACGAAAGAAGTAAGAAAGAAAGAAGTAAGAAAGAAGTAAGAAAGAAAGAAGAAAGAAGTAAGAAAGAAGTAAGAAAGAAGTAAGAAAGAAAGAAGAAAGAAGTAAGAAAGAAGTAAGAAAGAAGTAAGAAAGAAGTAAGAAAGAAGTAAGAAAGAAGTAAGAAATAAGTACGAAAGAAGTAAGAAAGAAAGAAGTAAGAAAGAAGTAAGAAAGAAAGAAGAAAGAAGTAAGAAAGAAGTAAGAAAGAAGTAGGAAAGAAGTAAGAAAGAAGTAAGAAAGAAGAAAAAAGAAGTTAGAAAGAAGTAAGAAAGAAGTAAGAAGAAAGAAAGAAGTAAGAAAGAAGAAAGAAAGATGTAAGAAAGAAGTAAGAAAGAAGTACAAAGAAGTAAGAAAGAAAGAAGAAAGAAGTAAGAAAGTAGGAAGAAAGAAGTAAGAAAGAAGTAAGAAAGAAAGAAGAAAGAAAGAGGTAAGAAAGAAGAAAGAAAGAAGTAAGAAAGAAGTAAGAAAGAAGAAAGAAAGAAGTAAGAAAGAAGAAAGAAAGAAGTAAGTAAGAAGTAAGAAAGAAGTAAGAAACAAGTAAGAAAGAAAGGAGAAAGAAGTAAGAAAGAAGTAAGAAAGAAGTAAGAAAGAAGTACGAAAGAAGTAAGAAAGAATTAAGAAAGAAAGAAGTAAGAAAGAAGTAAGAAAGAAAGAAGAAAGAAGTAAGAAAGAAGTAAGAAAGAAGTATGAAAGAAGTAAGAAAGAAAGAAGAAAGAAGTAAGAAAGAAGTAAGAAAGAAGTATGAAAGAAGTAAGAAAGAAGTAAAAAAGAAGTAAGAAAGAAAGAAGAAAGAAGTAAGAAAGAAGTAAGAAAGAAAGAAGAAAGAAGTAAGAAAGAAGTAAGAAAGAAGTAAGAAGGAATGAAGAAAGAAGTAAGAAAGAAGAAAGAAAGAAGTAAGAAAGAAGTAAGAAAGAAAGAAGTAAGAAAGAAGTAAGAAAGAAGTAAGAATGTAGAAAAAAGAAGTTAGAAAGAAGTAAGAAAGAAGTAAGAAAGAAGTAAGAAAGAAGTAAGAAAGAAAGAAGAAAGAAAGAAAGAAGAAAGAAGTAAGAGAGAAGTAAGAAAGAAGTAAGAAAGAAGTACGAAAGAAGTAAGAAAGAAGTAAGAAGGAAAGAAGAAAGAAGTAAGAAAGAAGTAAGAAAGAAGAATGAAGTAAGAAAGAAGAAAGAAAGAAGTAAGAAAGAAGTAAGAAAGAAGTAAGAAAGAAGTAAGAAAGAAAGAAGAAATAAGAAAGAAAGAAGTAGGAAAGAAGTAAGAAAGAAGTAAGAAAGAAGTAATAAAGAATTAAGAAGGAATGAAGAAAGAAGTAAGAAAGAAGGAAGAACGAAGTAAGAAAGAAGTAAGAAAGAAGTAAGAAAGAAGTAAGAAAGAAAGTAGAAAGAAGTAAGAAAGAAGTAAGAAAGAAGTATGAAAGAAGTAAGAAAGAAGAAAGAAAGAAGTAAGAAAGAAGTAAGAAAGAAGTAAGAAAGAAGTAAGAAAGAAAGAATAAAGAAGAAAGAAAGAAGTAAGAAAGAAGTAATAAAGAAGTAAGAAAGAAGTAAGAAGGAATGAAGAAAGTAGTAAGAAAGAAGTAAGAAAGAAGTAAGAAAGAAGTAAAAAAGAAGTATGAAAGAAGTAAGAAAGAAGAAAGAAAGCAGTAAGAAAGAAGTAAGAAAGAAATAAGAAAGAAAGAAGAAAGAAGAAAGAAAGATGAAAGAAAGAAGTAAGAAAGAAGTAAGAAAGAAGTAAGAAGGAATGAGGAAAGAAGTAAGAAAGAAGAAAGAAAGAAGAAAGAAAGAAGTAAGAAAGAAGTAAGAAAGAAGTAATAAAGAAGTAATAAAGAAGTAAGAAAGAAAGAAGAAAGAAGTAAGAAAGAAGTAAGAAAGAAGAAAGAAAGTAGTAAGAAAGAAGTTAGAAAGAAGTAAGAAAGAAGTAAGAAAGAAGTAAGAAAGAAGTAAGAAAGAAAGAAGAAAGAAGTAATAAAGAAGTAAGAAAGAAGGAAGAAAGAATTACGAAAGAAGTAAGAAAGAAGTAAGAAAGAAAGAAGTAAGAAAGAAGTAAGAAAGAAGTAAGAAAGAAGTAAGAAAGAAGAAAGAAAGATGTAAGGAAGAAGAAAGAAAGAAGTAAGAAAGAAGTAAGAAAGAAGTAAGAAAGGAGTAAGAAAGAAAGAAGAAAGAAGTAAGAAAGAAAGAAGAAAGAAGTAAGAAAGAAGTAAGAAAGAAGTAAGAAAGAATTAAGAAAGAAAGAAGTAAGAAAGAAGTAAGAAAGAAAGAAGAAAGAGAGAAGAAAGAAGTAAGAAAGAAGTAAGAAAGAAGTATGAAAGAAGTAAGAAAGAAGAAAGAAAGAAGTAAGAAATAAGTAAGAAAGAAGTAAGAAAGAAGTAAGAAAGAAGTAAGAAAGAAAGAAGAAAGAAGTAAGAAAGAAGTAAGAAAGAAGTAAGAAAGAAGTAAGAAAGAAGTACGAAAGAAGTAAGAAAGAATTAAGAAAGAAAGAAGTAAGAAAGAAGTAAGAAAGAAGTAAGAAAGAAGTAAGACAGAAGTAAGAAAGAAAGAAGAAAGAAGTAAGAAAGAAGTAAAAAAGAAATAAGAAAGAAAGAAGAAAGAAGAAAGAAAGAAGTAGGAAAGAAGTAAGAAAGAAGTAAGAAAGAAGTAAGAAAGAAGTAAGAAAGAAGTATGAAAGAAGTAAGAAAGAAGAAAGAAAGAAGTAAGAAAGAAGTAAGAAAGAAGTAATAAAGAATTAAGAAGGAATGAAGAAAGAAGTAAGAAAGAAGAAAGAACGAAGTAAGAAAAAAGTAAGAATGAAGCAAGAAAGAAGTAAGAAAGAAAGTAGAAAGAAGTAAGAAAGAAGTAAGAAAGAAGTGTGAAAGAAGTAAGAAAGAAGAAAGAAAGAAGTAAGAAAGAAGTAAGAAAGAAGTAAGAAAGACGAAAGAAAGAAGTAAGAAAGAAGAAAGAAAGAAGTAAGAAAGAAGTAAGAAAGAAGTAAGAAAGAAGTAAGAAAGAAGTACGAAAGAAGTAAGAAAGAATTAAGAAAGAAAGAAGTAAGAAAGAAGTAAGAAAGAAAGAAGAAAGAAGTAAGAAAGAAGTAAGAAAGAAAGAAGAAAGAAGTAAGAAAGAAGTAAGAAAGAAGTAAGAAAGAAGTACGAAAGAAGTAAGAAAGAATTAAGAAAGAAAGAAGTAAGAAAGAAGTAAGAAAGAAGTAAGAAAGAAGTAAGAAAGAAGTAAGAAAGAAAGAAGAAAGAAGTAAGAAAGAAGTAAGAAAGAAGTAAGAAAGAAGAAAAAACAAGTTAGAAAGAAGTAAGAAAGAAGTAAGAAAGAAGTAAGAAAGAAGTAAGAAAGAAAGTAGAAAGAAGTAAGATAGAAGTAATAAAGAAGTATGAAAGAAGTAAGAAAGAAGAAAGAAAGAAGTAAGAAAGAAGTAAGAAACAAGTAAGAAAGAAGTAAGAAAGAAAGAAGAAAGAAGAAAGAAAGAAGTAAGAAAGAAGTAAGAAAGAAGTAAGAAAGAAGTAAGAAGGAATGAAGAAAGTAGTAAGAAAGAAGTAAGAAAGAAGTAAGAAAGAAGTAAGAAAGAAAGAAGAAAGAAGTAAGAAAGAAGTAAGAAAGAAGTAAGAAAGAAGTAAGAAAGAAGAAAGAAAGAAGTAAGAAAGAGAAAGAAAGAAGTAAGAAAGAAGTAAGAAAGAAGTAAGAAAGAAGTAAGAAATAAGTACGAAAGAAGTAAGAAAGAAAGAAGTAAGAAAGAAGTAAGAAAGAAAGAAGAAAGAAGTAAGAAAGAAGTAAGAAAGAAGTAAGAAAGAAAGAAGAAAGAAGTAAGAAAGAAGTAAGAAAGAAGTAAGAAAGAAGTAAGAAAGAAGTAAGAAAGAAGTAAGAAATAAGTACGAAAGAAGTAAGAAAGAAAGAAGTAAGAAAGAAGTAAGAAAGAAAGAAGAAAGAAGTAAGAAAGAAGTAAGAAAGAAGTAGGAAAGAAGTAAGAAAGAAGTAAGAAAGAAGAAAAAAGAAGTTAGAAAGAAGTAAGAAAGAAGTAAGAAAGAAGTAAGAAGAAAGAAAGAAGTAAGAAAGAAGAAAGAAAGATGTAAGAAAGAAGTAAGAAAGAAGTACAAAGAAGTAAGAAAGAAAGAAGAAAGAAGTAAGAAAGTAGGAAGAAAGAAGTAAGAAAGAAGTAAGAAAGAAAGAAGAAAGAAAGAGGTAAGAAAGAAGAAAGAAAGAAGTAAGAAAGAAGTAAGAAAGAAGAAAGAAAGAAGTAAGAAAGAAGAAAGAAAGAAGTAAGTAAGAAGTAAGAAAGAAGTAAGAAAGAAGTAAGAAAGAAGTACGAAAGAAGTAAGAAAGAATTAAGAAAGAAAGAAGTAAGAAAGAAGTAAGAAAGAAAGAAGAAAGAAGTAAGAAAGAAGTAAGAAAGAAGTATGAAAGAAGTAAGAAAGAAAGAAGAAAGAAGTAAGAAAGAAGTAAGAAAGAAGTATGAAAGAAGTAAGAAAGAAGTAAAAAAGAAGTAAGAAAGAAAGAAGAAAGAAGTAAGAAAGAAGTAAGAAAGAAAGAAGAAAGAAGTAAGAAAGAAGTAAGAAAGAAGTAAGAAGGAATGAAGAAAGAAGTAAGAAAGAAGAAAGAAAGAAGTAAGAAAGAAGTAAGAAAGAAAGAAGTAAGAAAGAAGTAAGAAAGAAGTAAGAATGTAGAAAAAAGAAGTTAGAAAGAAGTAAGAAAGAAGTAAGAAAGAAGTAAGAAAGAAGTAAGAAAGAAAGAAGAAAGAAAGAAAGAAGAAAGAAGTAAGAGAGAAGTAAGAAAGAAGTAAGAAAGAAGTACGAAAGAAGTAAGAAAGAAGTAAGAAGGAAAGAAGAAAGAAGTAAGAAAGAAGTAAGAAAGAAGAATGAAGTAAGAAAGAAGAAAGAAAGAAGTAAGAAAGAAGTAAGAAAGAAGTAAGAAAGAAGTAAGAAAGAAAGAAGAAAGAAGTAAGAAAGATGTAAGAAAGAAATAAGAAAGAAAGAAGAAATAAGAAAGAAAGAAGTAGGAAAGAAGTAAGAAAGAAGTAAGAAAGAAGTAATAAAGAATTAAGAAGGAATGAAGAAAGAAGTAAGAAAGAAGGAAGAACGAAGTAAGAAAGAAGTAAGAAAGAAGTAAGAAAGAAGTAAGAAAGAAAGTAGAAAGAAGTAAGAAAGAAGTAAGAAAGAAGTATGAAAGAAGTAAGAAAGAAGAAAGAAAGAAGTAAGAAAGAAGTAAGAAAGAAGTAAGAAAGAAGTAAGAAAGAAAGAATAAAGAAGAAAGAAAGAAGTAAGAAAGAAGTAATAAAGAAGTAAGAAAGAAGTAAGAAGGAATGAAGAAAGTAGTAAGAAAGAAGTAAGAAAGAAGTAAGAAAGAAGTAAAAAAGAAGTATGAAAGAAGTAAGAAAGAAGAAAGAAAGCAGTAAGAAAGAAGTAAGAAAGAAATAAGAAAGAAAGAAGAAAGAAGAAAGAAAGATGAAAGAAAGAAGTAAGAAAGAAGTAAGAAAGAAGTAAGAAGGAATGAGGAAAGAAGTAAGAAAGAAGAAAGAAAGAAGAAAGAAAGAAGTAAGAAAGAAGTAAGAAAGAAGTAATAAAGAAGTAATAAAGAAGTAAGAAAGAAAGAAGAAAGAAGTAAGAAAGAAGTAAGAAAGAAGAAAGAAAGTAGTAAGAAAGAAGTTAGAAAGAAGTAAGAAAGAAGTAAGAAAGAAGTAAGAAAGAAGTAAGAAAGAAAGAAGAAAGAAGTAATAAAGAAGTAAGAAAGAAGGAAGAAAGAATTACGAAAGAAGTAAGAAAGAAGTAAGAAAGAAAGAAGTAAGAAAGAAGTAAGAAAGAAGTAAGAAAGAAGTAAGAAAGAAGAAAGAAAGATGTAAGGAAGAAGAAAGAAAGAAGTAAGAAAGAAGTAAGAAAGAAGTAAGAAAGGAGTAAGAAAGAAAGAAGAAAGAAGTAAGAAAGAAAGAAGAAAGAAGTAAGAAAGAAGTAAGAAAGAAGTAAGAAAGAATTAAGAAAGAAAGAAGTAAGAAAGAAGTAAGAAAGAAAGAAGAAAGAGAGAAGAAAGAAGTAAGAAAGAAGTAAGAAAGAAGTATGAAAGAAGTAAGAAAGAAGTAAGAAAGAAGTAAGAAATAAGTAAGAAAGAAGTAAGAAAGAAGTAACAAAGAAGTAAGAAAGAAAGAAGAAAGAAGTAAGAAAGAAGTAAGAAAGAAGTAAGAAAGAAGTAAGAAGCAATGAAGAAAGAAGAAAGAAAGAAGTAAGAAAGTAGAAAAAAGAAGTTAGAAAGAAGTAAGAAAGAAGTAAGAAAGAAGAAAGAAAGAAGAAAGAAAGAAAGAAAGAAGAAAGAAGTAAGAAAGAAGTAAGAGAGAAGTAAGAAAGAAGTAAGAAAGAAGTAAGAAAGAAGTAAGAAAGAAGTAAGAAGGAATGAAGAAAGAAGTAAGAAAGAAGTAAGAAAGAAGAAAGAAAGAAGTAAGAAAGAAGAAAGAAGTAAGAAAGAAGTAAGAAAGAAGTAAGAAAGAAAGAAGAAAGAAGTAAGAAACAAGTAAGAAAGAAGTAAGAAAGAAGTAAGAAAGAAGTAAGAAAGAAGTAAGAAAGAAGTAAGAAAGAAATAAGAAAGAAAGAAGAAAGAAGTAAGAAAGAAGTAAGAAAGAAGTAAGAAAGAAGTAAGAAAGAAAGAAGAAAGAAGTAAGAAAGAAGTAAGAAAGAAGTATGAAAGAAGTAAGAAAGAAAGAAGAAAGAAGTAAGAAAGAAGTAAGAAAGAAGTATGAAAGAAGTAAGAAAGAAGAAAGAAAGAAGTAAGAAATAAGTAAGAAAGATGAAAGAAGTAAGAAAGAAAGAAGAAAGAAGAAAGAAGTAAGAAAGAAGTAAGAAAGAAGTAAGAAGGAATGAAGAAAGAAGTAAGAAAGAAGAAAGAAAGAAGTAAGAAATAAGTAAGAAAGAAAGAAGTAAGAAAGAAGTAACAAAGAAGTAAGAAAGAAAGAAGAAAGAAGTAAGAAAGAAGTAAGAAAGAAGTAAGAAAGAAGAAAGAAAGAAGAAAGAAAGAAAGAAGAAAGAAGTAAGAAAGAAGTAAGAAACAAGTAAGAAAGAAGTAAGAAAGAAAGAAGAAAGAAGTAAGAAAGAAGTATGAAAGAAGTAAGAAAGAAGAAAGAAAGAAGTAAGAAATAAGTAAGAAAGAAGTAAGAAACAAGTAAGAAAGAAGTAAGTAAGAAAGAAGAAAGAAGTAAGAAAGAAGTAAGAAAGAAGAAAGAAAGAAGTAAGAAGGAATGAAGAAAGAAGTAAGAAAGAAGTAAGAAAGTAGAAAAAAGAAGTTAGAAAGAAGTAAGAAAGAAGTAAGAAAGAAGTAAGAAAGAAGAAAGAAAGAAGAAAGAAAGAAAGAAGAAAGAAGTAAGAAAGAAGTAAGAGAGAAGTAAGAAAGAAGTAAGAAAGAAGTAAGAAAGAAGTAAGAAAGAAGTAAGAAGGAATGAAGAAATAAGTAAGAAAGAAGTAAGAAAGAATTAAGAAAGAAGAAAGAAAGAAGTAAGAAAGAAGAAGGAAAGAAGTAAGAAAGAAAGAAGAAAGAAGTAAGAAAGAAGTAAGAAAGAAAGAAGAAAGAAGTAAGAAACAAGTAAGAAAGAAGTAAGAAAGAAGTAAGAAAGAAGTAAGAAAGAAGTAAGAAAGAAGTAAGAAAGAAATAAGAAAGAAAGAAGAAAGAAGTAAGAAAGAAGTAAGAAAGAAGTATGAAAGAAGTAAGAAAGAAAGAAGAAAGAAGTAAGAAAGAAGTAAGAAAGAAGTATGAAAGAAGTAAGAAAGAAGAAAGAAATAAGTAAGAAATAAGTAAGAAAGAAGAAAGAAGTAAGAAAGAAGTAAGAAAGAAAGAAGAAAGAAGTAAGAAAGAAGTAAGAAATAAGAAGGAATGAAGAAAGAAGTAAGAAAGAAGAAAGAAAGAAGTAAGAAAGAAGTAAGAAAGAAAGAAGTAAGAAAGAAGTAAGAAAGAAGTAAGAAAGTAGAAAAAGAAGTTAGAAAGAAGTAGGAAAGAAGTAAGAAAGAAGTAAGAAAGAAGTAAGAAAGAAGAATGAAAGAAGAAAGAAAGAAAGAAGAAAGAAGTAAGAAAGAAGTAAGAGAGAAGTAAGAAAGAAGTAAGAAAGAAGAGAGAAAGAAAGAAGAAACAAGTAAGAAAGAAGTAAGAAAGAAATAAGAAAGAAAGAAGAAAGAAGAAAGAAAGAAGTAGGAAAGAAGTAAGAAAGAAGTAAGAAAGAAGTAATAAAGAAATAAGAAGGAATGAAGAAAGAAGTAAGAAAGAAGAAAGAACGAAATAAGAAAGAAGTAAGAAATAAGTAAGAAAGAAGTAAGAAAGAAAGAAGAAAGAAGTAAGAAAGAAGTAAGAAAGAAGTATGAAAGAGGTAAGAAAGAAGAAAGAAAGAAGTAAGAAAGAAGTAAGAAACAAGTAAGAAAGAAGAAAGAAAGAAAGAAGAAAGAAGAAAGAAAGAAGTAAGAAAGAAGTAAGAAAGAAGGAAGAAAGAAGTAAGAAAGAAAGAAGAAAGAAGTTAGAAAGAAGTAAGAAAGAAGTAAGAAAGAAGTAAGAAAGAAGAAAGAAAGAAGTAAGAAAGAAGAAAGAAAGAAGTAAGAAAGAAGAAAGAAGTAAGAAAGAAGTAAGAAAGAAGTACGAAAGAAGTAAGAAAGAATTAAGAAAGAAAGAAGTAAGAAAGAAGTAAGAAAGAAGTAAGAAAGAAAGAAGAAAGAAGTAAGAAGGAAGTAAGAAAGAAATATGAAAGAAGTAAAGAAGTAAGAAAGAAGTAAGAAAGAAGTAAGAAGGAATGAAGAAAGAAGTAAGAAAGAAGTAAGAAAGAAGTAATAAAGAAGTAAGAAAGAAGAAAGAAGTAAGAAAGAAAGAAGAAAGAAGTAAGAAACAAGTAAGAAAGAAGTAAGAAAGAAGTAAGAAAGAAGTAAGAAAGAAGTAAGAAAGAAGTAAGAAAGAAATAATAAAGAAAGAAGAAAGAAGTAAGAAAGAAGTAAGAAAGAAGTAAGAAAGAAGTAAGAAAGAAAGAAGAAAGAAGTAAGAAGGAAGTAAGAAGTAAGAAAGAAGTAAGAAGGAATGAAGAAAGAAGTAAGAAAGAAGTAAGAAAGAAGAAAGAAAGAAAGAAGAAAGAAGTAAGAAAGAAGTAAGAGAGAAGTAAGAAAGAAGTAAGAAAGAAGAAAGAAAGAAAGAAGAAAGAAGTAAGAAAGAAGTAAGAAAGAAATAAGAAAGAAGTAAGAAAGAAGAAAGAAAGAAGTAAGAAAGAAGAAAGAAGTAAGAAAGATGTAAGAAAGAAGTACGAAAGAAGTAAGAAAGAATTAAGAAAGAAAGAAGTAAGAAAGAAGAAAGAAAGAAGTAAGAAAGAAGTAAGAAAGAAGTAAGAAAGAAAGAAGAAAGAAGTAAGAAAGAAGTAAGAAAGAAGTAAGAAAGAAAGAAGAAAGAAGTAAGAAAGAAGTAAGAAAGAAGTAAGAAAGAAAGAAGAAAGAAGTAAGAAAGAATTAAGAAAGAAGTATGAAAGAAGAAAAGAAGTAAGAAAGAAGTAAGAAAGAAGTAAGAAAGAAGTAAGAAGGAATGAAGAAAGAAGTAAGAAAGAAGTAAGAAAGAAGTAAGAAAGAAGTAAGAAAGAAGTAAGAAAGAAGTAAGAAAGAAAGAAGAAAGAAGTAGTAAGGAATGAAGAAAGAAGTAAGAAAGAAGAAAGAAAGAAGTAAGAAAGAAGTAAGAAAGAAGTTAAAAAGAAGTAAGATAAAAAGGAAGAAAGAAGTAAGAAAGGAATAAGAAATAAGAAAGAAGTAAGAAAGAAGTAAGAAAGAAGTAAGAAAGAAAGAAGTAAGAAAGAAGAAAGAAAGAAGTAAGAAAGAAGTAAGAAAGAAGTAAGAAAGAAGTAAGAAAGAAAGAAGTAAGAAAGAAGTAAGAAAGAAGGAAGAAAGAAGTAAGAAAGAAGTAAGAAAGAAGTAAGAAAGAAGTAAGAAAGAAAGAAGTAAGAAGTAAGAAAGAAGTAAGAAAGAAGTATGAAAGAAGTAAGAAAGAAGAAAGAAAGAAGTAAGAAAGAAGTAAGAAAGAAGTAAGAAAGAAGTAAGAAAGAAGTAAGAAAGAAGTAAGAAAGAAAGAAGAAAGAAGTAAGAAAGAAGTAAGAAAGAAGTAAGAAAGAAGTAAGAAAGAAGAAAGAAAGAAGTAAGAAATAAGAAAGAAAGAAGTAAGAAAGAAGTAAGAAAGAAGTAAGAAAGAAGTAAGAAAGAAGTAAGAAAGAAGTACGAAAGAAGTAAGAAAGAATTAAGAAAGAAAGAAGTAAGAAAGAAGTAAGAAAGAAAGAAGAAAAAAGTAAGAAAGAAGTAAGAAAGAAGTAAGAAAGAAAGAAGAAAGAAGTAAGAAAGAAGTAAGAAAGAAGTAAGAAAGAAGTAAGAAAGAAGAAAGATAGAAGTAAGAAAGAAGAAAGAAAGAAGTAAGAAAGAAGTAAGAAAGAAGTAAGAAAGAAAGAAGAAAGAAGTAAGAAAGAAGTAAGAAAGAAGTAAGAAAGAAAGAAGAAAGAAGTTAGAAAGAAGTAAGAAAGAAGTAAGAAAGAAGTAAGAAAGAAGTAAGAAAGAAAGTAGAAAGAAGTAAGATAGAAGTAATAAAGAAGTATGAAAGAAGTAAGAAAGAAGAAAGAAAGAAGTAAGAAAGAAGTAAGAAACAAGTAAGAAAGAAGTAAGAAAGAAAGAAGAAAGAAGAAAGAAAGAAGTAAGAAAGAAGTAAGAAAGAAGTAAGAAAGAAGTAAGAAGGAATGAAGAAAGTAGTAAGAAAGAAGTAAGAAAGAAGAAAGAAGTAAGAAAGAAAGAAGAAAGAAGTAAGAAAGAAGTAAGAAAGAAGTAAGAAAGAAGTAAGAAAGAAGAAAGAAAGTAAGAAAGAAGAAAGAAAGAAGTAAGAAAGAAGTAAGAAAGAAGTAAGAAAAAAGTAAGAAATAAGTACGAAAGAAGTAAGAAAGAAAGAAGTAAGAAAGAAGTAAGAAAGAAAGAAGAAAGAAGTAAGAAAGAAGTAAGAAAGAAGTAAGAAAGAAAGAAGAAAGAAGTAAGAAAGAAGTAAGAAAGAAGTAAGAAAGAAGTAGTAAGGAATGAAGAAAGAAGTAAGAAAGAAGAAAGAAAGAAGTAAGAAAGAAGTAAGAAAGAAGTAATAAAGAAGTAATAAAGAAGTAAGAAAGAAGTAAGAAAGAAAGAAGAAAGAAGTAAGAAAGAAGTAAGAAAGAAGAAAGAAAGTAGTAAGAAAGAAGAAAGAAAGAAGTAAGAAAGAAGTAAGAAAGAAGTAAGAAAGAAGTAAGAAAGAAAGAAGAAAGAAGTAAGAAAGAAGTAAGAAAGAAGTAAGAAAGAATTACGAAAGAAGTAAGAAAGAAGAAAGAAAGAAGTAAGAAAGAAGTAAGAAAGAAGTAAGAAAGAAGTACGAAAGAAGTAAGAAAGAATTAAGAAAGAAAGAAGAAAGAAGAAAGAAGAAAAAAGAAGTTAGAACGAAGTAAGAAAGAAGTAAGAAAGAAGTAAGAAAGAAGTAAGAAAGAAAGAAGAAAGAAGTAAGAAAGAAGTAAGAAAGAAGTAAGAAAGAAGTAAGAAAGAAGTAAGAAAGAAGTTAGAACGAAGTAAGAAAGAAGAAAGAAAGAAATAAGAAAGAAGTAAAAAAGAAGTAAGAAAGAAGTAAAAAAGACGTATGAAAGAAGTAAGAAAGAAGAAAGAAAGAAGTAAGAAAGAAGTAAGAAAGAAGTAAGAAAGAAATAAGAAAGAAAGAAGAAAGAAGAAAGAAAGAAGTAAGAAAGAAATAAGAAAGAAGTAAGAAAGAATTAAGAAAGAAAGAAGTAAGAAAGGAAGGAGAAAGAAAGAAGTAAGAAAGAAGAAAGAAAGAAGTAAGAAAGAAGTAAGAAAGAAGAAAGAAAGAAGTAAGAAAGAAGAAAGAAAGAAGTAAGAAAGAAGTAAGAAATAAAGAAGAAAGAAGTAAGAAAGAAGTAAGAAAGAAGTAAGAAAGAAGTACGAAAGAAGAAAAAAGAAGTTAGAAAGAAGTAAGAAAGAAGTAAGAAAGAAGTAAGAAAGAAGTAAGAAACAAGTAAAAAAGAACTATGAAAGAAGTAAGAAAGAAGAAAGAAAGAAGTAAGAAAGAAGTAAGAAAGAAGTAAGAAAGAAATAAGAAAGAAAGAAGAAAGAAGAAAGAAAGAAGAAAGAAAGAAGTAAGAAAGAAGTAAGAAAGAAGTAAGAAGGAATGAATAAAGAAGTAAGAAAGAAGAAAGAAAGAAGTAAGAAAGAAGTAATAAAGAAGTAGTAAAGAAGTAATAAAGAAGTAAGAAAGAAAGAAGAAAGAAGTAAGAAAGAAGTAAGAAAGAAGAAAGAAAGTGGTAAGAAAGAAGAAAGAAAGAAGTAAGAAAGAAGTAAGAAAGAAGTACGAAAGAAGTAAGAAAGAATTAAGAAAGAAAGAAGTAAGAAAGAAGTAAGAAAGAAAGAAGAAAAAAGTAAGAAAGAAGTAAGAAAGAAGTAAGAAAGAAAGAAGAAAGAAGTAAGAAAGAAGTAAGAAAGAAGTAAGAAAGAAGTACGAAAGAAGTAAGAAAGAATTACGAAAGAAAGAAGTAAGAAAGAAGTAAGAAAGAAGTAAGAAAGAAGTAAGAAAGAAAGAAGAAAGAAGTAAGAAAGAAGTAAGAAAGAAGTAAGAAAGAAAGAAGAAAGAAGTTAGAAAGAAGTAAGAAAGAAGTAAGAAAGAAGTAAGAAAGAAGTAAGAAAGAAAGTAGAAAGAAGTAAGATAGAAGTAATAAAGAAGTATGAAAGAAGTAAGAAAGAAGAAAGAAAGAAGTAAGAAAGAAGTAAGAAACAAGTAAGAAAGAAGTAAGAAAGAAAGAAGAAAGAAGAAAGAAAGAAGTAAGAAAGAAGTAAGAAAGAAGTAAGAAAGAAGTAAGAAGGAATGAAGAAAGTAGTAAGAAAGAAGTAAGAAAGAAGTAAGAAAGAAGTAAGAAAGAAAGAAGAAAGAAGTAAGAAAGAAGTAAGAAAGAAGTAAGAAAGAAGTAAGAAAGAAGAAAGAAAGTAAGAAAGAAGAAAGAAAGAAGTAAGAAAGAAGTAAGAAAGAAGTAAGAAAAAAGTAAGAAATAAGTACGAAAGAAGTAAGAAAGAAAGAAGTAAGAAAGAAGTAAGAAAGAAAGAAGAAAGAAGTAAGAAAGAAGTAAGAAAGAAGTAAGAAAGAAAGAAGAAAGAAGTAAGAAAGAAGTAAGAAAGAAGTAAGAAAGAAGTAGTAAGGAATGAAGAAAGAAGTAAGAAAGAAGAAAGAAAGAAGTAAGAAAGAAGTAAGAAAGAAGTAATAAAGAAGTAATAAAGAAGTAAGAAAGAAGTAAGAAAGAAAGAAGAAAGAAGTAAGAAAGAAGTAAGAAAGAAGAAAGAAAGTAGTAAGAAAGAAGAAAGAAAGAAGTAAGAAAGAAGTAAGAAAGAAGTAAGAAAGAAGTAAGAAAGAAAGAAGAAAGAAGTAAGAAAGAAGTAAGAAAGAAGTAAGAAAGAATTACGAAAGAAGTAAGAAAGAAGAAAGAAAGAAGTAAGAAAGAAGTAAGAAAGAAGTAAGAAAGAAGTACGAAAGAAGTAAGAAAGAATTAAGAAAGAAAGAAGAAAGAAGAAAGAAGAAAAAAGAAGTTAGAACGAAGTAAGAAAGAAGTAAGAAAGAAGTAAGAAAGAAGTAAGAAAGAAAGAAGAAAGAAGTAAGAAAGAAGTAAGAAAGAAGTAAGAAAGAAGTAAGAAAGAAGTAAGAAAGAAGTTAGAACGAAGTAAGAAAGAAGAAAGAAAGAAATAAGAAAGAAGTAAAAAAGAAGTAAGAAAGAAGTAAAAAAGACGTATGAAAGAAGTAAGAAAGAAGAAAGAAAGAAGTAAGAAAGAAGTAAGAAAGAAGTAAGAAAGAAATAAGAAAGAAAGAAGAAAGAAGAAAGAAAGAAGTAAGAAAGAAATAAGAAAGAAGTAAGAAAGAATTAAGAAAGAAAGAAGTAAGAAAGGAAGGAGAAAGAAAGAAGTAAGAAAGAAGAAAGAAAGAAGTAAGAAAGAAGTAAGAAAGAAGAAAGAAAGAAGTAAGAAAGAAGAAAGAAAGAAGTAAGAAAGAAGTAAGAAATAAAGAAGAAAGAAGTAAGAAAGAAGTAAGAAAGAAGTAAGAAAGAAGTACGAAAGAAGAAAAAAGAAGTTAGAAAGAAGTAAGAAAGAAGTAAGAAAGAAGTAAGAAAGAAGTAAGAAACAAGTAAAAAAGAACTATGAAAGAAGTAAGAAAGAAGAAAGAAAGAAGTAAGAAAGAAGTAAGAAAGAAGTAAGAAAGAAATAAGAAAGAAAGAAGAAAGAAGAAAGAAAGAAGAAAGAAAGAAGTAAGAAAGAAGTAAGAAAGAAGTAAGAAGGAATGAATAAAGAAGTAAGAAAGAAGAAAGAAAGAAGTAAGAAAGAAGTAATAAAGAAGTAGTAAAGAAGTAATAAAGAAGTAAGAAAGAAAGAAGAAAGAAGTAAGAAAGAAGTAAGAAAGAAGAAAGAAAGTGGTAAGAAAGAAGAAAGAAAGAAGTAAGAAAGAAGTAAGAAAGAATTACGAAAGAAGTAAGTAAGAAGTAAGAAAGAAAGAAGAAAGAAAGAAGTAAGAAAGAAGTAAGAAAGAAGTAAGAAAGAAGTAAGAAAGAAAGAAGAAGTTAAGAAAGAAGTAAGAAAGAAGTAAGAAAGAAGTACGAAAGAAGTAAGACAGAATTAAGAAAGAAAGAAGTAAGAAAGAAGTAAGAAAGAATGAAGAAAGAAGTAAGAAAGAAGTAAGAGAGAAGTAAGAAAGAAGTAAGAAAGAAGTAAGAAAGAAGTAAGAAAGAAGTAAGAAGGAATGAAGAAAGAAGAAAGAAAGAAGTAAGAAAGAAGAAAGAAGTAAGAAAGAAGAAAGAAAGAAGTAAGAAAGAAGAAAGAAAGAAGTAAGAAAGAAGAAAGAAGTAAGAAAGAAGTAAGAAAGAAGTACGAAAGAAGTAAGAAAGAATTAAGAAAGAAAGAAGTAAGAAAGAAGTAAGAAAGAAGTAAGAAAGAAAGAAGAAAGAAGTAAGAAGGAAGTAAGAAAGAAATATGAAAGAAGTAAAGAAGTAAGAAAGAAGTAAGAAAGAAGTAAGAAGGAATGAAGAAAGAAGTAAGAAAGAAGTAAGAAAGAAGTAAGAAAGAAGTAAGAAAGAAGAAAGAAAGAAGTAAGAAAGAAAGAAGAAAGAAGTAAGAAACAAGTAAGAAAGAAGTAAGAAAGAAGTAAGAAAGAAGTAAGAAAGAAGTAAGAAAGAAGTAAGAAAGAAATAATAAAGAAAGAAGAAAGAAGTAAGAAAGAAGTAAGAAAGAAGTAAGAAAGAAGTAAGAAAAAAGAAGAAAGTAGTAAGAAGGAAGTAAGAAGTAAGAAAGAAGTAAGAAGGAATGAAGAAAGAAGTAAGAAAGAAGTAAGAAAGAAGAAAGAAAGAAAGAAGAAAGAAGTAAGAAAGAAGAAAGAAAGAAGTAAGAAAGAAAGAAGAAAGAAGTAAGAAACAAGTAAGAAAGAAGTAAGAAAGAAGTAAGAAAGAAGTAAGAAAGAAGTAAGAAAGAAGTAAGAAAGAAATAATAAAGAAAGAAGAAAGAAGTAAGAAAGAAGTAAGAAAGAAGTAAGAAAGAAGTAAGAAAGAAAGAAGAAAGTAGTAAGAAGGAAGTAAGAAGTAAGAAAGAAGTAAGAAGGAATGAAGAAAGAAGTAAGAAAGAAGTAAGAAAGAAGAAAGAAAGAAAGAAGAAAGAAGTAAGAAAGAAGTAAGAGAGAAGTAAGAAAGAAGTAAGAAAGAAGAAAGAAAGAAAGAAGAAAGAAGTAAGAAAGAAGTAAGAAAGAAATAAGAAAGAAGTAAGAAAGAAGAAAGAAAGAAGTAAGAAAGAAGAAAGAAGTAAGAAAGAAGTAAGAAAGAAGTACGAAAGAAGTAAGAAAGAATTAAGAAAGAAAGAAGTAAGAAAGAAGAAAGAAAGAAGTAAGAAAGAAGTAAGAAAGAAGTAAGAAAGAAAGAAGAAAGAAGTAAGAAAGAAGTAAGAAAGAAGTAAGAAAGAAAGAAGAAAGAAGTAAGAAAGAAGTAAGAAAGAAGTAAGAAAGAAGTAAGAAAGAAAAAAGAAAGAAGTAAGAAAGAATTAAGAAAGAAGTATGAAAGAAGAAAAGAAGTAAGAAAGAAGTAAGAAAGAAGTAAGAAAGAGGTAAGAAGGAATGAAGAAAGAAGTAAGAAAGAAGTAAGAAAGAAGTAAGAAAGAAGTAAGAAAGAAGTAAGAAAGAAGTAAGAAAGAAAGAAGAAAGAAGAAAGAAAGAAGAAAGAAAGAAGTAAGAAAGAAGTAAGAAAGAAGTAAGAAAGAAGTAAGAAAGAAGTTAAAAAGAAGTAAGATAAAAAGGAAGAAAGAAGTAAGAAAGGAATAAGAAATAAGAAAGAAGTAAGAAAGAAGTAAGAAAGAAGTAAGAAAGAAAGAAGTAAGAAAGAAGAAAGAAAGAAGTAAGAAAGAAGTAAGAAAGAAGTAAGAAAGAAGTAAGAAAGAAAGAAGTAAGAAAGAAGTAAGAAAGAAGAAAGAAGTAAGAAAGAAGTAAGAAAGAAGTAAGAAAGAAGTAAGAAAGAAAGAAGAAAGAAGTAAGAAAGAAGTAAGAAAGAAGTATGAAAGAAGTAAGAAAGAAGAAAGAAAGAAGTAAGAAAGAAGTAAGAAAGAAGTAAGAAAGAAGTAAGAAAGAAGTAAGAAAGAAGTAAGAAAGAAAGAAGAAAGAAGTAAGAAAGAAGTAAGAAAGAAGTAAGAAAGAAGTAAGAAAGAAGAAAGAAAGAAGTAAGAAAGAAGTAAGAAAGAAGAAAGAAAGAAGTAAGAAATAAGAAAGAAAGAAGTAAGAAAGAAGTAAGAAAGAAGTAAGAAAGAAGTAAGAAAGAAAGAAGAAAGAAGTAAGAAGGAAGTAAGAAAGAAATATGAAAGAAGTAAAGAAGTAAGAAAGAAGTAAGAAAGAAGTAAGAAGGAATGAAGAAAGAAGTAAGAAAGAAGTAAGAAAGAAGTAAGAAAGAAGTAAGAAAGAAGAAAGAAAGAAGTAAGAAAGAAAGAAGAAAGAAGTAAGAAACAAGTAAGAAAGAAGTAAGAAAGAAGTAAGAAAGAAGTAAGAAAGAAGTAAGAAAGAAATAATAAAGAAAGAAGAAAGAAGTAAGAAAGAAGTAAGAAAGAAGTAAGAAAGAAGTAAGAAAGAAAGATGAAAGAAGTAAGAAGGAAGAAAGAAGTAAGAAAGAAGTAAGAAGGAATGAAGAAAGAAGTAAGAAAGAAGTAAGAAAGAAGAAAGAAAGAAAGAAGAAAGAAGTAAGAAAGAAGTAAGAGAGAAGTAAGAAAGAAGTAAGAAAGAAGAAAGAAAGAAAGAAGAAAGAAGTAAGAAAGAAGTAAGAAAGAAATAAGAAAGAAGTAAGAAAGAAGAAAGAAAGAAGTAAGAAAGAAGAAAGAAGTAAGAAAGAAGTAAGAAAGAAGTACGAAAGAAGTAAGAAAGAATTAAGAAAGAAAGAAGTAAGAAAGAAGAAAGAAAGAAGTAAGAAAGAAGTAAGAAAGAAGTAAGAAAGAAAGAAGAAAGAAGTAAGAAAGAAGTAAGAAAGAAGTAAGAAAGAAAGAAGAAAGAAGTAAGAAAGAAGTAAGAAAGAAGTAAGAAAGAAGTAAGAAAGAAGTAAGAAAGAAAGAAGAAAGAAGTAAGAAAGAAGTAAGAAAGAAGTATGAAAGAAGTAAGAAAGAAGAAAGAAAGAAGTAAGAAAGAAGTAAGAAAGAAGTAAGAAAGAAGTAAGAAAGAAGAAAGAAGTAAGAAAGAAAGAAGAAAGAAGTAAGAAAGAAGTAAGAAAGAAGTAAGAAAGAAGTAAGAAAGAAGAAAGAAAGAAGTAAGAAATAAGAAAGAAAGAAGTAAGAAAGAAGTAAGAAAGAAGTAAGAAAGAAGTAAGAAAGAATTAAGAAAGAAAGAAGTAAGAAAGAAGTAAGAAAGAAGTAAGAAAGAAAGAAGAAAGAAGTAAGAAGGAAGTAAGAAAGAAATATGAAAGAAGTAAAGAAGTAAGAAAGAAGTAAGAAAGAAGTAAGAAGGAATGAAGAAAGAAGTAAGAAAGAAGTAAGAAAGATGTAAGAAAGAAGTAAGAAAGAAGAAAGAAAGAAGTAAGAAAGAAAGAAGAAAGAAGTAAGAAACAAGTAAGAAAGAAGTAAGAAAGAAGTAAGAAAGAAGTAAGAAAGAAGTAAGAAAGAAGTAAGAAAAAAAAGAAGAAAGAAGTAAGAAAGAAGTAAGAAAGAAGTAAGAAAGAAGTAAGAAAGAAAGATGAAAGAAGTAAGAAGGAAGTAAGAAGTAAGAAAGAAGTAAGAAGGAATGAAGAAAGAAGTAAGAAAGAAGTAAGAAAGAAGAAAGAAAGAAAGAAGAAAGAAGTAAGAAAGAAGTAAGAGAGAAGTAAGAAAGAAGTAAGAAAGAAGAAAGAAAGAAAGAAGAAAGAAGTAAGAAAGAAGTAAGAAAGAAATAAGAAAGAAGTAAGAAAGAAGAAAGAAAGAAGTAAGAAAGAAGAAAGAAGTAAGAAAGAAGTAAGAAAGAAGTACGAAAGAAGTAAGAAAGAATTAAGAAATAAAGAAGTAAGAAAGAAGAAAGAAAGAAGTAAGAAAGAAGTAAGAAAGAAGTAAGAAAGAAAGAAGAAAGAAGTAAGAAAGAAGTAAGAAAGAAAGAAGAAAGAAGTAAGAAAGAAGTAAGAAAGAAGTAAGAAAGAAAGAAGAAAGAAGTAAGAAAGAAGTAAGAAAGAAGTAAGAAAGAAGTAAGAAAGAAAGAAGAAAGAAGTAAGAAAGAATTAAGAAAGAAGTATGAAAGAAGAAAAGAAGTAAGAAAGAAGTAAGAAAGAAGTAAGAAAGAAGTAAGAAGGAATGAAGAAAGAAGTAAGAAAGAAGTAAGAAAGAAGTAAGAAAGAAGTAAGAAAGAAGTAAGAAAGAAGTAAGAAAGAAAGAAGAAAGAAGTAAGAAAGAAGAAAGAAAGAAGTAAGAAAGAAGTAAGAAAGAAGTAAGAAAGAAGTAAGAAAGAAGTTAAAAAGAAGTAAGATAAAAAGGAAGAAAGAAGTAAGAAAGGAATAAGAAATAAGAAAGAAGTAAGAAAGAAGTAAGAAAGAAGTAAGAAAGAAAGAAGTAAGAAAGAAGAAAGAAAGAAGTAAGAAAGAAGTAAGAAAGAAGTAAGAAAGAAGTAAGAAAGAAAGAAGTAAGAAAGAAGTAAGAAAGAAGTAAGAAAGAAGTAAGAAAGAAGTAAGAAAGAAGTAAGAAAGAAGTAAGAAAGAAAGAAGTAAGAAGTAAGAAAGAAGTAAGAAAGAAGTATGAAAGAAGTAAGAAAGAAGAAAGAAAGAAGTAAGAAAGAAGTAAGAAAGAAGTAAGAAAGAAGTAAGAAAGAAGTAAGAAAGAAAGAAGAAAGAATTAAGAAAGAAGTAAGAAAGAAGTAAGAAAGAAGTACGAAAGAAGTAAGAAAGAATTACGAAAGAAAGAAGTAAGAAAGAAGTAAGAAAGAAGTAAGAAAGAAGTAAGAAAGAAAGAAGAAAGAAGTAAGAAAGAAGTAAGAAAGAAGTAAGAAAGAAGAAAGAAGTTAGAAAGAAGTAAGAAAGAAGTAAGAAAGAAGTAAGAAAGAAGTAAGAAAGAAAGTAGAAAGAAGTAAGATAGAAGTAATAAAGAAGTATGAAAGAAGTAAGAAAGAAGAAAGAAAGAAGTAAGAAAGAAGTAAGAAACAAGTAAGAAAGAAGTAAGAAAGAAAGAAGAAAGAAGAAAGAAAGAAGTAAGAAAGAAGTAAGAAAGAAGTAAGAAAGAAGTAAGAAGGAATGAAGAAAGTAGTAAGAAAGAAGTAAGAAAGAAGTAAGAAAGAAGTAAGAAAGAAAGAAGAAAGAAGTAAGAAAGAAGTAAGAAAGAAGTAAGAAAGAAGTAAGAAAGAAGAAAGAAAGAAGTAAGAAAGAAGAAAGAAAGAAGTAAGAAAGAAGTAAGAAAGAAGTAAGAAAGAAGTAAGAAATAAGTACGAAAGAAGTAAGAAAGAAAGAAGTAAGAAAGAAGTAAGAAAGAAAGAAGAAAGAAGTAAGAAAGAAGTAAGAAAGAAGTAAGAAAGAAAGAAGAAAGAAGTAAGAAAGAAGTAAGAAAGAAGTAAGAAAGAAGTAGTAAGGAATGAAGAAAGAAGTAAGAAAGAAGAAAGAAAGAAGTAAGAAAGAAGTAAGAAAGAAGTAATAAAGAAGTAATAAAGAAGTAAGAAAGAAGTAAGAAAGAAAGAAGAAAGAAGTAAGAAAGAAGTAAGAAAGAAGAAAGAAAGTAGTAAGAAAGAAGAAAGAAAGAAGTAAGAAAGAAGTAAGAAAGAAGTAAGAAAGAAGTAAGAAAGAAAGAAGAAAGAAGTAAGAAAGAAGTAAGAAAGAAGTAAGAAAGAATTACGAAAGAAGTAAGAAAGAAGAAAGAAAGAAGTAAGAAAGAAGTAAGAAAGAAGTAAGAAAGAAGTACGAAAGAAGTAAGAAAGAATTAAGAAAGAAAGAAGAAAGAAGAAAGAAGAAAAAAGAAGTTAGAACGAAGTAAGAAAGAAGTAAGAAAGAAGTAAGAAATAAGTAAGAAAGAAAGAAGAAAGAAGTAAGAAAGAAGTAAGAAAGAAGTAAGAAAGAAGTAAGAAAGAAGTAAGAAAGAAGTTAGAACGAAGTAAGAAAGAAGAAAGAAAGAAATAAGAAAGAAGTAAGAAAGAAGTAAGAAAGAAGTAAAAAACACGTATGAAAGAAGTAAGAAAGAGGAAAGAAAGAAGTAAGAAAGAAGTAAGAAAGAAGTAAGAAAGAAATAAGAAAGAAAGAAGAAAGAAGAAAGAAAGAAGTAAGAAAGAAATAAGAAAGAAGTAAGAAAGAAGTAAGAAAGAAGTAAGAAAGAATTACGAAAGAAGTAAGAAAGAAGAAAGAAAGAAGTAAGAAAGAAGTAAGAAAGAAGTAAGAAAGAAGTACGAAAGAAGTAAGAAAGAATTAAGAAAGAAAGAAGAAAGAAGAAATAAGAAAAAAGAAGTTAGAACGAAGTAAGAAAGAAGTAAGAAAGAAGTAAGAAATAAGTAAGAAAGAAAGAAGAAAGAAGTAAGAAAGAAGTAAGAAAGAAGTAAGAAAGAAGTAAGAAAGAAGTAAGAAAGAAGTTAGAACGAAGTAAGAAAGAAGAAAGAAAGAAATAAGAAAGAAGTAAGAAAGAAGTAAGAAAGAAGTAAAAAACACGTATGAAAGAAGTAAGAAAGAGGAAAGAAAGAAGTAAGAAAGAAGTAAGAAAGAAGTAAGAAAGAAATAAGAAAGAAAGAAGAAAGAAGAAAGAAAGAAGTAAGAAAGAAATAAGAAAGAAGTAAGAAAGAATTAAGAAAGAAAGAAGTAAGAAAGGAAGGAGAAAGAAAGAAGTAAGAAAGAAGAAAGAAAGAAGTAAGAAAGAAGTAAGAAAGAAGAAAGAAAGAAGTAAGTAAGAAGAAAGAAAGAAGTAAGAAAGAAGTAAGAAAGAAAGAAGAAAGAAGTAAGAAAGAAGTAAGAAAGAAGTAAGAAAGAAGTACGAAAGAAGAAAAAAGAAGTTAGAAAGAAGTAAGAAAGAAGTAAGAAAGAAGTAAGAAAGAAGTAAGAAAGAAGTAAAAAAGAACTATGAAAGAAGTAAGAAAGAAGAAAGAAAGAAGTAAGAAAGAAGTAAGAAAGAAGTAAGAAAGAAATAAGAAAGAAAGAAGAAAGAAGAAAGAAAGAAGAAAGAAAGAAGTAAGAAAGAAGTAAGAAAGAAGTAAGAAGGAATGAATAAAGAAGTAAGAAAGAAGAAAGAAAGAAGTAAGAAAGAAGTAATAAAGAAGTAGTAAAGAAGTAATAAAGAAGTAAGAAAGAAAGAAGAAAGAAGTAAGAAAGAAGTAAGAAAGAAGAAAGAAAGTGGTAAGAAAGAAGAAAGAAAGAAGTAAGAAAGAAGTAAGAAAGAATTACGAAAGAAGTAAGTAAGAAGTAAGAAAGAAAGAAGAAAGAAAGAAGTAAGAAAGAAGTAAGAAAGAAGTAAGAAAGAAGTAAGAAAGAAGTAAGAAAGAAAGTAGAAAGAAGTAAGATAGAAGTAATAAAGAAGTATGAAAGAAGTAAGAAAGAAGAAAGAAAGAAGTAAGAAAGAAGTAAGAAACAAGTAAGAAAGAAGTAAGAAAGAAAGAAGAAAGAAGAAAGAAAGAAGTAAGAAAGAAGTAAGAAAGAAGTAAGAAAGAAGTAAGAAGGAATGAAGAAAGTAGTAAGAAAGAAGTAAGAAAGAAGTAAGAAAGAAGTAAGAAAGAAAGAAGAAAGAAGTAAGAAAGAAGTAAGAAAGAAGTAAGAAAGAAGTAAGAAAGAAGAAAGAAAGAAGTAAGAAAGAAGAAAGAAAGAAGTAAGAAAGAAGTAAGAAAGAAGTAAGAAAGAAGTAAGAAATAAGTACGAAAGAAGTAAGAAAGAAAGAAGTAAGAAAGAAGTAAGAAAGAAAGAAGAAAGAAGTAAGAAAGAAGTAAGAAAGAAGTAAGAAAGAAAGAAGAAAGAAGTAAGAAAGAAGTAAGAAAGAAGTAAGAAAGAAGTAGTAAGGAATGAAGAAAGAAGTAAGAAAGAAGAAAGAAAGAAGTAAGAAAGAAGTAAGAAAGAAGTAATAAAGAAGTAATAAAGAAGTAAGAAAGAAGTAAGAAAGAAAGAAGAAAGAAGTAAGAAAGAAGTAAGAAAGAAGAAAGAAAGTAGTAAGAAAGAAGAAAGAAAGAAGTAAGAAGAAGTAAGAAAGAAGTAAGAAAGAAGTAAGAAAGAAAGAAGAAAGAAGTAAGAAAGAAGTAAGAAAGAAGTAAGAAAGAATTACGAAAGAAGTAAGAAAGAAGAAAGAAAGAAGTAAGAAAGAAGTAAGAAAGAAGTAAGAAAGAAGTACGAAAGAAGTAAGAAAGAATTAAGAAAGAAAGAAGAAAGAAGAAAGAAGAAAAAAGAAGTTAGAACGAAGTAAGAAAGAAGTAAGAAAGAAGTAAGAAATAAGTAAGAAAGAAAGAAGAAAGAAGTAAGAAAGAAGTAAGAAAGAAGTAAGAAAGAAGTAAGAAAGAAGTAAGAAAGAAGTTAGAACGAAGTAAGAAAGAAGAAAGAAAGAAATAAGAAAGAAGTAAGAAAGAAGTAAGAAAGAAGTAAAAAACACATATGAAAGAAGTAAGAAAGAGGAAAGAAAGAAGTAAGAAAGAAGTAAGAAAGAAGTAAGAAAGAAATAAGAAAGAAAGAAGAAAGAAGAAAGAAAGAAGTAAGAAAGAAATAAGAAAGAAGTAAGAAAGAAGTAAGAAAGAAGTAAGAAAGAATTACGAAAGAAGTAAGAAAGAAGAAAGAAAGAAGTAAGAAAGAAGTAAGAAAGAAGTAAGAAAGAAGTACGAAAGAAGTAAGAAAGAATTAAGAAAGAAAGAAGAAAGAAGAAATAAGAAAAAAGAAGTTAGAACGAAGTAAGAAAGAAGTAAGAAAGAAGTAAGAAATAAGTAAGAAAGAAAGAAGAAAGAAGTAAGAAAGAAGTAAGAAAGAAGTAAGAAAGAAGTAAGAAAGAAGTAAGAAAGAAGTTAGAACGAAGTAAGAAAGAAGAAAGAAAGAAATAAGAAAGAAGTAAGAAAGAAGTAAGAAAGAAGTAAAAAACACGTATGAAAGAAGTAAGAAAGAGGAAAGAAAGAAGTAAGAAAGAAGTAAGAAAGAAGTAAGAAAGAAATAAGAAAGAAAGAAGAAAGAAGAAAGAAAGAAGTAAGAAAGAAATAAGAAAGAAGTAAGAAAGAATTAAGAAAGAAAGAAGTAAGAAAGGAAGGAGAAAGAAAGAAGTAAGAAAGAAGAAAGAAAGAAGTAAGAAAGAAGTAAGAAAGAAGAAAGAAAGAAGTAAGTAAGAAGAAAGAAAGAAGTAAGAAAGAAGTAAGAAAGAAAGAAGAAAGAAGTAAGAAAGAAGTAAGAAAGAAGTAAGAAAGAAGTACGAAAGAAGAAAAAAGAAGTTGGAAAGAAGTAAGAAAGAAGTAAGAAAGAAGTAAGAAAGAAGTAAGAAAGAAGTAAAAAAGAACTATGAAAGAAGTAAGAAAGAAGAAAGAAAGAAGTAAGAAAGAAGTAAGAAAGAAGTAAGAAAGAAATAAGAAAGAAAGAAGAAAGAAGAAAGAAAGAAGAAAGAAAGAAGTAAGAAAGAAGTAAGAAAGAAGTAAGAAGGAATGAATAAAGAAGTAAGAAAGAAGAAAGAAAGAAGTAAGAAAGAAGTAATAAAGAAGTAGTAAAGAAGTAATAAAGAAGTAAGAAAGAAAGAAGAAAGAAGTAAGAAAGAAGTAAGAAAGAAGAAAGAAAGTGGTAAGAAAGAAGAAAGAAAGAAGTAAGAAAGAAGTAAGAAAGAATTACGAAAGAAGTAAGTAAGAAGTAAGAAAGAAAGAAGAAAGAAAGAAGTAAGAAAGAAGTAAGAAAGAAGTAAGAAAGAAGTAAGAAAGAAGAAAGAAAGAAGTATGAAAGAAGAAAGAAAGAAGTAAGAAAGAGGTAAGAAAGAAGTAAGAAAGAAGTAAGAAAGAAAGAAGAAGTTAAGAAAGAAGTAAGAAAGAAGTAACAAAGAATGAAGAAAGAAGTAAGAAAGAAGTAAGAAAGAAGTATGAAAGAAGTAAGAAAGAAAGAATAAAGAAGTAAGAAAGAAGTAGGAAAGAAGTATGAAAGAAGTAAGAAAGAAGAAAGAAAGAAGTAAGAAAGAAGTAAGAAAGAAGTAAGAAAGAAGTAAGAAAGAAGTAAGAAGGAATGAAGAAAGATGTAAGAAAGAAGAAAGGAAGAAGTAAGAAAGAAGTAAGAAAGAAAGAAGTAAGAAAGAAGTAAGAAAGAAGTAAGAAAGAAGTAAGAAGGAATGAAGAAAGATGTAAGAAAGAAGAAAGGAAGAAGTAAGAAAGAAGTAAGAAAGAAAGAAGTAAGAAAGAAGTAAGAAAGAAGTAAGAATGTAGAAAAAAGAAGTTAGAAAGAAGTAAGAAAGAAGTAAGATAGAAGTAAGAAAGAAGAAAGAAAGAAGAAAGAAAGAAAGAAGAAAGAAGTAAGAAAGAAGTAAGAGAGAAGTAAGAAAGAAGTAAGAAAGAAGTAAGAAAGAAGTAAGAAAGAAGTAAGAAGGAATGAAGAAAGAAGTAAGAAAGAAGTAAGAAAGAAGAAAGAAGTAAGAAAGAAGAAAGAAAGAAGTAAGAAAGAAGTAAGAAAGAAGTAAGACAGAAGTAAGAAAGAAAGAAGAAAGAAGTAAGAAAGAAGTAAAAAAGAAATAAGAAAGAAAGAAGAAAGAAGAAAGAAAGAAGTAGGAAAGAAGTAAGAAAGAAGTAAGAAAGAAGTAAGAAAGAAGTATGAAAGAAGTAAGAAAGAAGAAAGAAAGAAGTAAGAAAGAAGTAAGAAAGAAGTAATAAAGAATTAAGAAGGAATGAAGAAAGAAGTAAGAAAGAAGAAAGAACGAAGTAAGAAAAAAGTAAGAAAGAAGCAAGAAAGAAGTAAGAAAGAAAGTAGAAAGAAGTAAGAAAGAAGTAAGAAAGAAGTGTGAAAGAAGTAAGAAAGAAGAAAGAAAGAAGTAAGAAAGAAGTAAGAAAGATGTAAGAAAGAAGAAATAAAGAAGTAAGAAAGAAGAAAGAAAGAAGTAAGAAAGAAGTAAGAAAGAAGTAAGAAAGAAGTAAGAAAGAAGTACGAAAGAAGTAAGAAAGAATTAAGAAAGAAAGAAGTAAGAAAGAAGTAAGAAAGAAAGAAGAAAGAAGTAAGAAAGAAGTAAGAAAGAAGTAAGAAAGAAAGAAGAAAGAAGTAAGAAAGAAGTAAGAAAGAAGTAAGAAAGAAGTAAGAAAGAAGTACGAAAGAAGTAAGAAAGAATTAAGAAAGAAAGAAGTAAGAAAGAAGTAAGAAAGAAAGAAGAAAGAAGTAAGAAAGAAGTAAAAAAGGAAGAAGAAAGAAAGAAGAAAGAAGAAAGAAAGAAGTAGGAAAGAAGTAAGAAAGAAGTAAGGAAGAAGTAAGAAAGAAAGTAGAAAGAAGTAAGATAGAAGTAATAAAGAAGTATGAAAGAAGTAAGAAAGAAGAAAGAAAGAAGTAAGAAAGAAGTAAGAAACAAGTAAGAAAGAAGTAAGAAAGAAAGAAGAAAGAAGAAAGAAAGAAGTAAGAAAGAAGTAAGAAAGAAGTAAGAAAGAAGTAAGAAGGAATGAAGAAAGTAGTAAGAAAGAAGTAAGAAAGAAGTAAGAAAGAAGTAAGAAAGAAAGAAGAAAGAAGTAAGAAAGAAGTAAGGAAGAAGTAAGAAAGAAGTAAGAAAGAAGAAAGAAAGAAGTAAGAAAGAAGAAAGAAAGAAGTAAGAAAGAAGTAAGAAAGAAGTAAGAAAGAAGTAAGAAATAAGTACGAAAGAAGTAAGAAAGAAAGAAGTAAGAAAGAAGTAAGAAAGAAAGAAGAAAGAAGTAAGAAAGAAGTAAGAAAGAAGTAAGAAAGAAAGAAGAAAGAAGTAAGAAAGAAGTAAGAAAGAAGTAAGAAAGAAGTAAGAAAGAAGTAAGAAAGAAGTAAGAAATAAGTACGAAAGAAGTAAGAAAGAAAGAAGTAAGAAAGAAGTAAGAAAGAAAGAAGAAAGAAGTAAGAAAGAAGTAAGAAAGAAGTAGGAAAGAAGTAAGAAAGAAGTAAGAAAGAAGAAAAAAGAAGTTAGAAAGAAGTAAGAAAGAAGTAAGAAAGAAGTAAGAAAGAAGAAAGAAAGAAGTAAGAAAGAAGAAAGAAAGATGTAAGAAAGAAGTAAGAAAGAAGTAAGAAAGAAGTAAGAAAGAAAGAAGAAAGAAGTAAGAAAGTAGGAAGAAAGAAGTAAGAAAGAAGTAAGAAAGAAAGAAGAAAGAAAGAAGTAAGAAAGAAGAAAGAAAGAAGTAAGAAAGAAGTAAGAAAGAAGAAAGAAAGAAGTAAGAAAGACGAAAGAAAGAAGTAAGCAAGAAGTAAGAAAGAAGTAAGAAAGAAGTAAGAAAGAAAGAAGAAAGAAGTAAGAAAGAAGTAAGAAAGAAGTACGAAAGAAGTAAGAAAGAATTAAGAAAGAAAGAAGTAAGAAAGAAGTATGAAAGAAGTAAGAAAGAAAGAAGAAAGAAGTAAGAAAGAAGTAATAAAGAAGTATGAAAGAAGTAAGAAAGAAGTAAGAAAGAAGTAAGAAGGAAAGAAGAAAGAAGTAAGAAAGAAGTAAGAAAGAAAGAAGAAAGAAGTAAGAAAGAAGTAAGAAAGAAGTAAGAAGGAATGAAGAAAGAAGTAAGAAAGAAGAAAGAAAGAAGTAAGAAAGAAGTAAGAAAGAAAGAAGTAAGAAAGAAGTAAGAAAGAAGTAAGAAAGAAGTAAGAATGTAGAAAAAAGAAGTTAGAAAGAAGTAAGAAAGAAGTAAGAAAGAAGAAAGAAAGAAAGAAGAAAGAAAGAAAGAAGAAAGAAAGAAAGAAGAAAGAAGTAAGAGAGAAGTAAGAAAGAAGTAAGAAAGAAGTACGAAAGAAGTAAGAAAGAAGTAAGAAGGAAAGAAGAAAGAAGTAAGAAAGAAGTAAGAAAGAAGAAAGAAGTAAGAAAGAAGAAAGAAAGAAGTAAGAAAGAAGTAAGAAAGAAGTAAGAAAGAAGTAAGAAAGAAAGAAGAAAGAAGTAAGAAAGATGTAAGAAAGAAATAAGAAATAAAGAAGAAATAAGAAAGAAAGAAGTAGGAAAGAAGTAAGAAAGAAGTAAGAAAGAAGTAATAAAGAATTAAGAAGGAATGAAGAAAGAAGTAAGAAAGAAGGAAGATCGAAGTAAGAAAGAAGTAAGAAAGAAGTAAGAAAGAAGTAAGAAAGAAAGTAGAAAGAAGAAAGAAAGAAGTAAGAAAGAAGTAAGAAAGAAGTAAGAAAGAAGTAAGAAAGAAAGAATAAAGAAGAAAGAAAGAAGTAAGAAAGAAGTAATAAAGAAGTAAGAAAGAAGTAAGAAGGAATGAAGAAAGTAGTAAGAAAGAAGTAAGAAAGAAGTAAGAAAGAAGTAAAAAAGAAGTATGAAAGAAGTAAGAAAGAAGAAAGAAAGCAGTAAGAAAGAAGTAAGAAAGAAATAAGAAAGAAAGAAGAAAGAAGAAAGAAAGATGAAAGAAAGAAGTAAGAAAGAAGTAAGAAAGAAGTAAGAAGGAATGAAGAAAGAAGTAAGAAAGAAGAAAGAAAGAAGAAAGAAAGAAGTAAGAAAGAAGTAAGAAAGAAGTAATAAAGAAGTAATAAAGAAGTAAGAAAGAAAGAAGAAAGAAGTAAGAAAGAAGTAAGAAAGAAGAAAGAAAGTAGTAAGAAAGAAGTTAGAAAGAAGTAAGAAAGAAGTAAGAAAGAAGTAAGAAAGAAGTAAGAAAGAAAGAAGAAAGAAGTAATAAAGAAGTAAGAAAGAAGGAAGAAAGAATTACGAAAGAAGTAAGAAAGAAGTAAGAAAGAAAGAAGTAAGAAAGAAGTAAGAAAGAAGTAAGAAAGAAGTAAGAAAGAAGAAAGAAAGATGTAAGGAAGAAGAAAGAAAGAAGTAAGAAAGAAGTAAGAAAGAAGTAAGAAAGGAGTAAGAAAGAAAGAAGAAAGAAGTAAGAAAGAAAGAAGAAAGAAGTAAGAAAGAAGTAAGAAAGAAGTAAGAAAGAATTAAGAAAGAAAGAAGTAAGAAAGAAGTAAGAAAGAAAGAAGAAAGAAGTAAGAAAGAAGTAAGAAAGAAGTATGAAAGAAATAAGAAAGAGAGAAGAAAGAAGTAAGAAAGAAGTAAGAAAGAAGTATGAAAAAAGTAAGAAAGAAGTAAGAAAGAATTAAGAAAGAAAGAAGTAAGAAAGAAGTAAGAAAGAAAGAAGAAAGAAGTAAGAAAGAAGTAAGAAAGAAGTATGAAAGAAGTAAGAAAGAAAGAAGAAAGAAGTAAGAAAGAAGTAAGAAAGAAGTATGAAAGAAGTAAGAAAGAAGAAAGAAAGAAGTAAGAAATAAGTAAGAAAGAAGAAAGAAGTAAGAAAGAAAGAAGAAAGAAGAAAGAAGTAAGAAAGTAGTAAGAAAGAAGTAAGAAGGAATGAAGAAAGAAGTAAGAAAGAAGAAAGAAAGAAGTAAGAAATAAGTAAGAAAGAAAGAAGTAAGAAAGAAGTAAGAAAGAAGTAACAAAGAAGTAAGAAAGAAAGAAGAAAGAAGTAAGAAAGAAGTAAGAAAGAAGTAAGAAAGAAGAAAGAAAGAAGAAAGAAAGAAAGAAGAAAGAAGTAAGAAAGAAGTATGAAAGAAGTAAGAAAGAAGAAAGAAGTAAGAAAGAAGAAAGAAAGAAGTAAGAAAGAAGTAAGACAGAAGTAAGAAAGAAAGAAGAAAGAAGTAAGAAAGAAGTAAAAAAGAAATAAGAAAGAAAGAAGAAAGAAAGAAGTAGGAAAGAAGTAAGAAAGAAGTAAGAAAGAAGTAAGAAAGAAGTATGAAAGAAGTAAGAAAGAAGAAAGAAAGAAGTAAGAAAGAAGTAAGAAAGAAGTAATAAAGAATTAAGAAGGAATGAAGAAAGAAGTAAGAAAGAAGAAAGAACGAAGTAAGAAAAAAGTAAGAAAGAAGCAAGAAAGAAGTAAGAAAGAAAGTAGAAAGAAGTAAGAAAGAAGTAAGAAAGAAGTGTGAAAGAAGTAAGAAAGAAGAAAGAAAGAAGTAAGAAAGAAGTAAGAAAGAAGTAAGAAAGAAGAAAGAAAGAAGTAAGAAAGAAGAAAGAAAGAAGTAAGAAAGAAGTAAGAAAGAAGTAAGAAAGAAGTACGAAAGAAGTAAGAAAGAATTAAGAAAGAAAGAAGTAAGAAAGAAGTAAGAAAGAAAGAAGAAAGAAGTAAGAAAGAAGTAAGAAAGAAAGAAGTAAGAAAGAAGTAAGAAAGAAGAAAGAAAGAAGTAAGAAAGAAGTAAGAAAGAAGTAAGAAAGAAGTAAGAAAGAAGTTAAAAAGAAGTAAGATAAAAAGGAAGAAAGAAGTAAGAAAGGAATAAGAAATAAGAAAGAAGAAAGAAAGAAGTAAGAAAGAATTAAGAAAGAAAGAAGTAAGAAACAAGAAAGAAAGAAGTAAGAAAGAAGTAAGAAAGAAGTAAGAAAGAAGTAAGAAAGAAAGAAGTAAGAAAGAAGTAAGAAAGAAGAAAGAAAGAAGTAAGAAAGAAGAAAGAAAGAAGTAAGAAAGAAGTAAGAAAGAAGTAAGAAAGAAGTAAGAAAGAAGTAAGAAAGAAGTAAGACAGAAGTAAGAAAGAAAGAAGAAAGAAGTAAGAAAGAAGTAAAAAAGAAATAAGAAAGAAAGAAGATAGAAAGAAGTAGGAAAGAAGTAAGAAAGAAGTAAGAAAGAAGTAAGAAAGAAGTATGAAAGAAGTAAGAAAGAAGAAAGAAAGAAGTAAGAAAGAAGTAAGAAAGAAGTAATAAAGAATTAAGAAGGAATGAAGAAAGAAGTAAGAAAGAAGAAAGAACGAAGTAAGAAAAAAGTAAGAAAGAAGCAAGAAAGAAGTAAGAAAGAAAGTAGAAAGAAGTAAGAAAGAAGTAAGAAAGAAGTGTGAAAGAAGTAAGAAAGAAGAAAGAAAGAAGTAAGAAAGAAGTAAGAAAGAAGTAAGAAAGAAGAAAGAAAGAAGTAAGAAAGAAGAAAGAAAGAAGTAAGAAAGAAGTAAGAAAGAAGTAAGAAAGAAGTAAGAAAGAAGTACGAAAGAAGTAAGAAAGAATTAAGAAAGAAAGAAGTAAGAAAGAAGTAAGAAAGAAAGAAGAAAGAAGTAAGAAATAAGTAAGAAAGAAAGAAGTAAGAAAGAAGTAAGAAAGAAGAAAGAAAGAAGTAAGAAAGAAGTAAGAAAGAAGTAAGAAAGAAGTAAGAAAGAAGTTAAAAAGAAGTAAGATAAAAAGGAAGAAAGAAGTAAGAAAGGAATAAGAAATAAGAAAGAAGTAAGAAAGAAGTAAGAAAGAAGTAAGAAAGAAAGAAGTAAGAAACAAGAAAGAAAGAAGTAAGAAAGAAGTAAGAAAGAAGTAAGAAAGAAGTAAGAAAGAAAGAAGTAAGAAAGAAGTAAGAAAGAAGTAAGAAAGAAGTAAGAAAGAAGTAAGAAAGAAGTAAGAAAGAAGTAAGAAAGAAAGAAGTAAGAAGTAAGAAAGAAGTAAGAAAGAAGTATGAAAGAAGTAAGAAAGAAGAAAGAAAGAAGTAAGAAAGAAGTAAGAAAGAAGTAAGAAAGAAGTAAGAAAGAAGTAAGAAAGAAGTAAGAAAGAAAGAAGAAAGAAGTAAGAAAGAAGTAAGAAAGAAGTAAGAAAGAAGAAAGAAAGAAGTAAGAAATAAGAAAGAAAGAAGTAAGAAAGAAGTAAGAAAGAAGTAAGAAAGAAGTAAGAAAGAAGTAAGAAAGAAGTAAGAAAGAAAGTAGAAAGAAGTAACATAGAAGTAATAAAGAAGTATGAAAGAAGTAAGAAAGAAGAAAGAAAGAAGTAAGAAAGAAGTAAGAAACAAGTAAGAAAGAAGTAAGAAAGAAAGAAGAAAGAAGAAAGAAAGAAGTAAGAAAGAAGTAAGAAAGAAGTAAGAAAGAAGTAAGAAGGAATGAAGAAAGTAGTAAGAAAGAAGTAAGAAAGAAGTAAGAAAGAAGTAAGAAAGAAAGAAGAGAGAAGTAAGAAAGAAGTAAGAAAGAAGTAAGAAAGAAGTAAGAAAGAAGAAAGAAAGAAGTAAGAAAGAAGAAAGAAAGAAGTAAGAAAGAAGTAAGAAAGAAGTAAGAAAGAAGTAAGAAAGAAGTACGAAAGAAGTAAGAAAGAAAGAAGTAAGAAAGAAGTAAGAAAGAAAGAAGAAAGAAGTAAGAAAGAAGTAAGAAAGAAGTAAGAAAGAAAGAAGAAAGAAGTAAGAAAGAAGTAAGAAAGAAGTAAGAAAGAAGTAGTAAGAAATGAAGAAAGAAGTAAGAAAGAAGAAAGAAAGAAGTAAGAAAGAAGTAAGAAAGAAGTAATAAAGAAGTAATAAAGAAGTAAGAAAGAAGTAAGAAAGAAAGAAGAAAGAAGTAAGAAAGAAGTAAGAAAGAAGAAAGAAAGTAGTAAGAGAGAAGAAGAAAGAAGTAAGAAAGAAGTAAGAAAGAAGTAAGAAAGAAGTAAGAAAGAAAGAAGAAAGAAGTAAGAAAGAAGTAAGAAAGAAGTAAGAAAGAATTACGAAAGAAGTAAGAAAGAAGAAAGAAAGAAGTAAGAAAGAAGTAAGAAAGAAGTAAGAAAGAAGTAAGAAAGAAGTACGAAAGAAGTAAGAAAGAATTAAGAAAGAAAGAAGAAAGAAGAAAGAAGAAAAAAGAAGTTAGAACGAAGTAAGAAAGAAGTAAGAAAGAAGTAAGAAAGAAGTAAGAAAGAAAGAAGAAAGAAGTAAGAAAGAAGTAAGAAAGAAGTAAGAAAGAAGTTAGAACGAAGTAAGAAAGAAGAAAGAAAGAAATAAGAAAGAAGTAAGAAAGAAGTAAGAAAGAAGTAAAAAAGACGTATGAAAGAAGTAAGAAAGAAGAAAGAAAGAAGTAAGAAAGAAGTAAGAAAGAAGTAAGAAAGAAATAAGAAAGAAAGAAGAAAGAAGTAAGAAAGAAGTAAGAAAGAAAGAAGAAAGAAGTAAGAAGGAAGTAAGAAGTAAGAAAGAAGTAAGAAGGAATGAAGAAAGAAGTAAGAAAGAAGAAAGAAAGAAGAAAGAAAGAAAGAAGAAAGAAGTAAGAAAGAAGTAAGAGAGAAGTAAGAAAGAAGTAAGAAAGAAGAAAGAAAGAAAGAAGAAAGAAGTAAGAAAGAAGTAAGAAAGAAATAAGAAAGAAGTAAGAAAGAAGAAAGAAAGAAGTAAGAAAGAAGAAAGAAGTAAGAAAGAAGTAAGAAAGAAGTACGAAAGAAGTAAGAAAGAATTAAGAAAGAAAGAAGTAAGAAAGAAAAAAGAAAGAAGTAAGAAAGAAGTAAGAAAGAAGTAAGAAAGAAAGAAGAAAGAAGTAAGAAAGAAGTAAGAAAGAAGTAAGAAAGAAAGAAGAAAGAAGTAAGAAAGAAGTAAGAAAGAAGTAAGAAAGAAGTAAGAAAGAAGTAAGAAAGAAGTAAGAAAGAAAGAAGTAAGAAAGAAGTAAGATAGAAGAAAGAAAGAAGTAAGAAAGAAGTAAGAAAGAAGTAAGAAAGAAGTAAGAAAGAAGTTAAAAAGAAGTATGATAAAAAGGAAGAAAGAAGTAAGAAAGGAATAAGAAATAAGAAAGAAGTAAGAAAGAAGTAAGAAAGAAGTAAGAAAGAAAGAAGTAAGAAAGAAGAAAGAAAGAAGTAAGAAAGAAGTAAGAAAGAAGTAAGAAAGAAGTAAGAAAGAAAGAAGTAAGAAAGAAGTAAGAAAGAAGTAAGAAAGAAGTAAGAAAGAAGTAAGAAAGAAGTAAGAAAGAAGTAAGAAAGAAAGAAGTAAGAAGTAAGAAAGAAGTAAGAAAGAAGTTAGAAAGAAGTAAGAAAGAAGAAAGAAAGAAGTAAGAAAGAAGTAAGAAAGAAGTAAGAAAGAAGTAAGAAAGAAGTAAGAAAGAAGTAAGAAAGAAAGAAGAAAGAAGTAAGAAAGAAGTAAGAAAGAAGTAAGAAAGAAGTAAGAAAGAAGAAAGAAAGAAGTAAGAAATAAGAAAGAAAGAAGTAAGAAAGAAGTAAGAAAGAAGTAAGAAAGAAGTAAGAAAGAAGTAAGAAAGAAGTAAGAAAGAAAGAAGAAAGAAGTAAGAAAGAAGTAAGAAAGAAGTAAGAAAGAAAGAAGAAAGAAGTAAGAAGGAAGTAAGAAGTAAGAAAGAAGTAAGAAGGAATGAAGAAAGAAGTAAGAAAGAAGAAAGAAAGAAGAAACAAAGAAAGAAGAAAGAAGTAAGAAAGAAGTAAGAGAGAAGTAAGAAAGAAGTAAGAAAGAAAGAAAGAAGAAAGAAGTAAGAAAGAAGTAAGAAAGAAATAAGAAAGAAGTAAGAAAGAAGAAAGAAAGAAGTAAGAAAGAAGAAAGAAGTAAGAAAGAAGTAAGAAAGAAGTACGAAAGAAGTAAGAAAGAATTAAGAAAGAAAGAAGTAAGAAAGAAAAAAGAAAGAAGTAAGAAAGAAGTAAGAAAGAAGTAAGAAAGAAAGAAGAAAGAAGTAAGAAAGAAGTAAGAAAGAAGTAAGAAAGAAAGAAGAAAGAAGTAAGAAAGAAGTAAGAAAGAAGTAAGAAAGAAGTAAGAAAGAAAGAAGAAAGAAGTAAGAAAGAATTAAGAAAGAAGTATGAAAGAAGTAAAGAAGTAAGAAAGAAGTAAGAAAGAAGTAAGAAAGAAGTAAGAAGGAATGAAGAAAGAAGTAAGAAAGAAGTAAGAAAGAAGTAAGAAAGAAGTAAGAAAGAAGTAAGAAAGAAGTAAGAAAGAAAGAAGTAAGAAAGAAGTAAGATAGAAGAAAGAAAGAAGTAAGAAAGAAGTAAGAAAGAAGTAAGAAAGAAGTAAGAAAGAAGTTAAAAAGAAGTAAGATAAAAAGGAAGAAAGAAGTAAGAAAGGAATAAGAAATAAGAAAGAAGTAAGAAAGAAGTAAGAAAGAAGTAAGAAAGAAAGAAGTAAGAAAGAAGAAAGAAAGAAGTAAGAAAGAAGTAAGAAAGAAGTAAGAAAGAAGTAAGAAAGAAAGAAGTAAGAAAGAAGTAAGAAAGAAGTAAGAAAGAAGTAAGAAAGAAGTAAGAAAGAAGTAAGAAAGAAGTAAGAAAGAAAGAAGTAAGAAGTAAGAAAGAAGTAAGAAAGAAGTATGAAAGAAGTAAGAAAGAAGAAAGAAAGAAGTAAGAAAGAAGTAAGAAAGAAGTAAGAAAGAAGTAAGAAAGAAGTAAGAAAGAAGTAAGAAAGAAAGAAGAAAGAAGTAAGAAAGAAGTAAGAAAGAAGTAAGAAAGAAGTAAGAAAGAAGAAAGAAAGAAGTAAGAAATAAGAAAGAAAGAAGTAAGAAAGAAAGAAGTAAGAAGTAAGAAAGAAGTAAGAAAGAAGTATGAAAGAAGTAAGAAAGAAGAAAGAAAGCAGTAAGCAAGAAGTAAGAAAGAATTAAGAAAGAAAGAAGTAAGAAAGAAGTAAGAATGTAGAAAAAAGAAGTTACAAAGAAGTAAGAAAGAAGTAAGAAAGAAGTAAGAAAGAAGTAAGAAAGAAAGAAAGAAGAAAGAAAGAAAGAAGAAAGAAGTAAGAGAGAAGTAAGAAAGAAGTAAGAAAGAAGTACGAAAGAAGTAAGAAAGAAGTAAGAAGGAAAGAAGAAAGAAGTAAGAAAGAAGTAAGAAAGAATAAAGAAGTAAGAAAGAAGAAAGAAGTAAGAAAGAAGAAAGAAGAAAGAAAGAAGTAAGAAAGAAGTAAGAAAGAAGTAAGAAAGAAGTAAGAAAGAAAGAAGAAAGAAGTAAGAAAGAAGTAAGAAAGAAATAAGAAAGAAAGAAGAAATAAGAAAGAAAGAAGTAGGAAAGAAGTAAGAAAGAAGTAAGAAAGAAGTAATAAAGAATTAAGAAGGAATGAAGAAAGAAGTAAGAAAGAAGAAAGAACGAAGTAAAGAAAGAAGTAAGAAAGAAGTAAGAAAGAAGTAAGAAAGAAGTAAGAAAGTAAGAAGAAAGAAGTAAGAAAGAAGTAAGAAGGAATGAAGAAAGTAGTAAGAAAGAAGTAAGAAAGAAGTAAGAAAGAAGAAAGAAGTAAGAAAGAAGTAAGAAAGAAGAAAGAAAGATAAAGAAAGAAGTAAGAAAGAAGTAAAAAAGAAGTATGAAAGAAGTAAAAAAGAAGAAAGAAAGCAGTAAGAAAGAAGTAAGAAAGAAGTAAGAAAGAAGTAATAAAGAAGTAATAAAGAAGTAAGAAAGAAAGAAGAAAGAAGTAAGAAAGAAGTAAGAAAGAAGAAAGAAAGTAGTAAGAAAGAAGTTAGAAAGAAGTAAGAAAGAAGTAAGAAAGAAGTAAGAAAGAAAGAAGAAAGAAGAAAGAAAGAAGTAAGAAAGAAATAAGAAAGAAAGAAGAAAGAAGAAAGAAAGAAGTAGGAAAGAAGTAAGAAAGAAGTAAGAAAGAAGTAATAAAGAATTAAGAAGGAATGAAGAAAGAAGTAAGAAAGAAGAAAGAACGAAGTAAGAAAGAAGTAAGAAAGAAGTAAGAAAGAAGTAAGAAAGAAAGTAGAAAGAAGTAAGAAAGAAGTAAGAAAGAAGTAAGAAGGAATGAAGAAAGTAGTAAGAAAGAAGTAAGAAAGAAGTAAGAAAGAAGAAAGAAGTAAGAAAGAAGTAAGAAAGAAGTAAGAAAGAAGTAAGAAAGAAGAAAGAAAGAAGTAAGAAAGAAAGAAGAAAGAAGTAAGAAAGAATTAAGAAAGAAGTATGAAAGAAGTAAAGAAGTAAGAAAGAAGTAAGAAAGAAGTAAGAAAGAAGTAAGAAGGAATGAAGAAAGAAGTAAGAAAGAAGTAAGAAAGAAGTAAGAAAGAAGTAAGAAAGAAGTAAGAAAGAAGTAAGAAAGAAAGAAGTAAGAAAGAAGTAAGATAGAAGAAAGAAAGAAGTAAGAAAGAAGTAAGAAAGAAGTAAGAAAGAAGTAAGAAAGAAGTTAAAAAGAAGTAAGATAAAAAGGAAGAAAGAAGTAAGAAAGGAATAAGAAATAAGAAAGAAGTAAGAAAGAAGTAAGAAAGAAGTAAGAAAGAAAGAAGTAAGAAAGAAGAAAGAAAGAAGTAAGAAAGAAGTAAGAAAGAAGTAAGAAAGAAGTAAGAAAGAAAGAAGTAAGAAAGAAGTAAGAAAGAAGTAAGAAAGAAGTAAGAAAGAAGTAAGAAAGAAGTAAGAAAGAAGTAAGAAAGAAAGAAGTAAGAAGTAAGAAAGAAGTAAGAAAGAAGTATGAAAGAAGTAAGAAAGAAGAAAGAAAGAAGTAAGAAAGAAGTAAGAAAGAAGTAAGAAAGAAGTAAGAAAGAAGTAAGAAAGAAGTAAGAAAGAAAGAAGAAAGAAGTAAGAAAGAAGTAAGAAAGAAGTAAGAAAGAAGAAAGAAAGAAGTAAGAAATAAGAAAGAAAGAAGTAAGAAAGAAGTAAGAAAGAAGTAAGAAAGAAGTAAGAAAGAAGTAAGAAAGAAGTAAGAAAGAAGTACGAAAGAAGTAAGAAAGAATTAAGAAAGAAAGAAGTAAGAAAGAAGTAAGAAAGAAAGAAGAAAGAAGTAAGAAAGAAGTAAGAAAGAAGTAAGAAAGAAAGAAGAAAGAAGTAAGAAAGAAGTAAGAAAGAAGTACGAAAGAAGTAAGAAAGAATTACGAAAGAAAGAAGTAAGAAAGAAGTAAGAAAGAAGTAAGAAAGAAGTAAGAAAGAAAGAAGAAAGAAGTAAGAAAGAAGTAAGAAAGAAGTAAGAAAGAAAGAAGAAAGAAGTTAGAAAGAAGTAAGAAAGAAGTAAGAAAGAAGTAAGAAAGAAGTAAGAAAGAAAGTAGAAAGAAGTAACATAGAAGTAATAAAGAAGTATGAAAGAAGTAAGAAAGAAGAAAGAAAGAAGTAAGAAAGAAGTAAGAAACAAGTAAGAAAGAAGTAAGAAAGAAAGAAGAAAGAAGAAAGAAAGAAGTAAGAAAGAAGTAAGAAAGAAAGAAGTAAGAAAGAAGTAAGAAAGAAGTAAGAAAGAAGTAAGAATGTAGAAAAAAGAAGTTAGAAAGAAGTAAGAAAGAAGTAAGAAAGAAGAAAGAAAGAAAGAAGAAAGAAAGAAAGAAGAAAGAAAGAAAGAAGAAAGAAGTAAGAGAGAAGTAAGAAAGAAGTAAGAAAGAAGTACGAAAGAAGTAAGAAAGAAGTAAGAAGGAAAGAAGAAAGAAGTAAGAAAGAAGTAAGAAAGAAGAAAGAAGTAAGAAAGAAGAAAGAAAGAAGTAAGAAAGAAGTAAGAAAGAAGTAAGAAAGAAGTAAGAAAGAAAGAAGAAAGAAGTAAGAAAGATGTAAGAAAGAAATAAGAAATAAAGAAGAAATAAGAAAGAAAGAAGTAGGAAAGAAGTAAGAAAGAAGTAAGAAAGAAGTAATAAAGAATTAAGAAGGAATGAAGAAAGAAGTAAGAAAGAAGGAAGATCGAAGTAAGAAAGAAGTAAGAAAGAAGTAAGAAAGAAGTAAGAAAGAAAGTAGAAAGAAGTAAGAAAGAAGTAAGAAAGAAGTATGAAAGAAGTAAGAAAGAAGAAAGAAAGAAGTAAGAAAGAAGTAAGAAAGAAGTAAGAAAGAAGTAAGAAAGAAAGAATAAAGAAGAAAGAAAGAAGTAAGAAAGAAGTAATAAAGAAGTAAGAAAGAAGTAAGAAGGAATGAAGAAAGTAGTAAGAAAGAAGTAAGAAAGAAGTAAGAAAGAAGTAAAAAAGAAGTATGAAAGAAGTAAGAAAGAAGAAAGAAAGCAGTAAGAAAGAAGTAAGAAAGAAATAAGAAAGAAAGAAGAAAGAAGAAAGAAAGATGAAAGAAAGAAGTAAGAAAGAAGTAAGAAAGAAGTAAGAAGGAATGAAGAAAGAAGTAAGAAAGAAGAAAGAAAGAAGAAAGAAAGAAGTAAGAAAGAAGTAATAAAGAAGTAATAAAGAAGTAAGAAAGAAAGAAGAAAGAAGTAAGAAAGAAGTAAGAAAGAAGAAAGAAAGTAGTAAGAAAGAAGTTAGAAAGAAGTAAGAAAGAAGTAAGAAAGAAGTAAGAAAGAAGTAAGAAAGAAAGAAGAAAGAAGTAATAAAGAAGTAAGAAAGAAGGAAGAAAGAATTACGAAAGAAGTAAGAAAGAAGTAAGAAAGAAAGAAGTAAGAAAGAAGTAAGAAAGAAGTAAGAAAGAAGTAAGAAAGAAGAAAGAAAGATGTAAGGAAGAAGAAAGAAAGAAGTAAGAAAGAAGTAAGAAAGGAGTAAGAAAGAAAGAAGAAAGAAGTAAGAAAGAAAGAAGAAAGAAGTAAGAAAGAAGTAAGAAAGAAGTAAGAAAGAATTAAGAAAGAAAGAAGTAAGAAAGAAGTAAGAAAGAAAGAAGAAAGAAGTAAGAAAGAAGTAAGAAAGAAGTATGAAAGAAATAAGAAAGAGAGAAGAAAGAAGTAAGAAAGAAGTAAGAAAGAAGTATGAAAAAAGTAAGAAAGAAGTAAGAAAGAATTAAGAAAGAAAGAAGTAAGAAAGAAGTAAGAAAGAAAGAAGAAAGAAGTAAGAAAGAAGTAAGAAAGAAGTATGAAAGAAGTAAGAAAGAAAGAAGAAAGAAGTAAGAAAGAAGTAAGAAAGAAGTATGAAAGAAGTAAGAAAGAAGAAAGAAAGAAGTAAGAAATAAGTAAGAAAGAAGAAAGAAGTAAGAAAGAAAGAAGAAAGAAGAAAGAAGTAAGAAAGTAGTAAGAAAGAAGTAAGAAGGAATGAAGAAAGAAGTAAGAAAGAAGAAAGAAAGAAGTAAGAAATAAGTAAGAAAGAAAGAAGTAAGAAAGAAGTAAGAAAGAAGTAACAAAGAAGTAAGAAAGAAAGAAGAAAGAAGTAAGAAAGAAGTAAGAAAGAAGTAAGAAAGAAGAAAGAAAGAAGAAAGAAAGAAAGAAGAAAGAAGTAAGAAAGAAGTATGAAAGAAGTAAGAAAGAAGAAAGAAGTAAGAAAGAAGAAAGAAAGAAGTAAGAAAGAAGTAAGACAGAAGTAAGAAAGAAAGAAGAAAGAAGTAAGAAAGAAGTAAAATAGAAATAAGAAAGAAAGAAGAAAGAAGAAAGAAAGAAGTAGGAAAGAAGTAAGAAAGAAGTAAGAAAGAAGTAAGAAAGAAGTATGAAAGAAGTAAGAAAGAAGAAAGAAAGAAGTAAGAAAGAAGTAAGAAAGAAGTAATAAAGAATTAAGAAGGAATGAATAAAGAAGTAAGAAAGAAGAAAGAACGAAGTAAGGAAAAAGTAAGAAAGAAGCAAGAAAGAAGTAAGAAAGAAAGTAGAAAGAAGTAAGAAAGAAGTAAGAAAGAAGTGTGAAAGAAGTAAGAAAGAAGAAAGAAAGAAGTAAGAAAGAAGTAAGAAAGAAGTAAGAAAGAAAGAAGTAAGAAAGAAGAAAGAAAGAAGTAAGAAAGAAGTAAGAAAGAAGTAAGAAAGAAGTAAGAAAGAAGTACGAAAGAAGTAAGAAAGAAGTAAGAAAGAAAGAAGAAAGAAGTAAGAAAGAAGTAAGAAAGAAGTAAGAAAGAAAGAAGAAAGAAGTAAGAAAGAAGTAAGAAAGAAGTAAGAAAGAAGTAAGAAAGAACTAAGAAAGAAGTACGAAAGAAGTAAGAAAGAATTAAGAAAGAAAGAAGTAAGAAAGAAGTAAGAAAGAAGTAAGAAAGAAGTAAGACAGAAGTAAGAAAGAAAGAAGAAAGAAGTAAGAAAGAAGTAAAAAAGAAATAAGAAAGAAAGAAGAAAGAAAGAAGTAGGAAAGAAGTAAGAAAGAAGTAAGAAAGAAGTAAGAAAGAAGTATGAAAGAAGTAAGAAAGAAGAAAGAAAGAAGTAAGAAAGAAGTAAGAAAGAAGTAATAAAGAATTAAGAAGGAATGAAGAAAGAAGTAAGAAAGAAGAAAGAACGAAGTAAGAAAAAAGTAAGAAAGAAGCAAGAAAGAAGTAAGAAAGAAAGTAGAAAGAAGTAAGAAAGAAGTAAGAAAGAAGTGTGAAAGAAGTAAGAAAGAAGAAAGAAAGAAGTAAGAAAGAAGTAAGAAAGAAGTAAGAAAGAAGAAAGAAAGAAGTAAGAAAGAAGAAAGAAAGAAGTAAGAAAGAAGTAAGAAAGAAGTAAGAAAGAAGTAAGAAAGAAGTACGAAAGAAGTAAGAAAGAATTAAGAAAGAAAGAAGTAAGAAAGAAGTAAGAAAGAAAGAAGAAAGAAGTAAGAAAGAAGTAAGAAAGAAAGAAGTAAGAAAGAAGTAAGAAAGAAGAAAGAAAGAAGTAAGAAAGAAGTAAGAAAGAAGTAAGAAAGAAGTAAGAAAGAAGTTAAAAAGAAGTAAGATAAAAAGGAAGAAAGAAGTAAGAAAGGAATAAGAAATAAGAAAGAAGAAAGAAAGAAGTAAGAAAGAATTAAGAAAGAAAGAAGTAAGAAACAAGAAAGAAAGAAGTAAGAAAGAAGTAAGAAAGAAGTAAGAAAGAAGTAAGAAAGAAAGAAGTAAGAAAGAAGTAAGAAAGAAGAAAGAAAGAAGTAAGAAAGAAGAAAGAAAGAAGTAAGAAAGAAGTAAGAAAGAAGTAAGAAAGAAGTAAGAAAGAAGTAAGAAAGAAGTAAGACAGAAGTAAGAAAGAAAGAAGAAAGAAGTAAGAAAGAAGTAAAAAAGAAATAGGAAAGAAAGAAGATAGAAAGAAGTAGGAAAGAAGTAAGAAAGAAGTAAGAAAGAAGTAAGAAAGAAGTATGAAAGAAGTAAGAAAGAAGAAAGAAAGAAGTAAGAAAGAAGTAAGAAAGAAGTAATAAAGAATTAAGAAGGAATGAAGAAAGAAGTAAGAAAGAAGAAAGAACGAAGTAAGAAAAAAGTAAGAAAGAAGCAAGAAAGAAGTAAGAAAGAAAGTAGAAAGAAGTAAGAAAGAAGTAAGAAAGAAGTGTGAAAGAAGTAAGAAAGAAGAAAGAAAGAAGTAAGAAAGAAGTAAGAAAGAAGTAAGAAAGAAGAAAGAAAGAAGTAAGAAAGAAGAAAGAAAGAAGTAAGAAAGAAGTAAGAAAGAAGTAAGAAAGAAGTAAGAAAGAAGTACGAAAGAAGTAAGAAAGAATTAAGAAAGAAAGAAGTAAGAAAGAAGTAAGAAAGAAAGAAGAAAGAAGTAAGAAATAAGTAAGAAAGAAAGAAGTAAGAAAGAAGTAAGAAAGAAGAAAGAAAGAAGTAAGAAAGAAGTAAGAAAGAAGTAAGAAAGAAGTAAGAAAGAAGTTAAAAAGAAGTAAGATAAAAAGGAAGAAAGAAGTAAGAAAGGAATAAGAAATAAGAAAGAAGTAAGAAAGAAGTAAGAAAGAAGTAAGAAAGAAAGAAGTAAGAAACAAGAAAGAAAGAAGTAAGAAAGAAGTAAGAAAGAAGTAAGAAAGAAGTAAGAAAGAAAGAAGTAAGAAAGAAGTAAGAAAGAAGTAAGAAAGAAGTAAGAAAGAAGTAAGAAAGAAGTAAGAAAGAAGTAAGAAAGAAAGAAGTAAGAAGTAAGAAAGAAGTAAGAAAGAAGTATGAAAGAAGTAAGAAAGAAGAAAGAAAGAAGTAAGAAAGAAGTAAGAAAGAAGTAAGAAAGAAGTAAGAAAGAAGTAAGAAAGAAGTAAGAAAGAAAGAAGAAAGAAGTAAGAAAGAAGTAAGAAAGAAGTAAGAAAGAAGAAAGAAAGAAGTAAGAAATAAGAAAGAAAGAAGTAAGAAAGAAGTAAGAAAGAAGTAAGAAAGAAGTAAGAAAGAAGTAAGAAAGAAGTAAGAAAGAAAGTAGAAAGAAGTAACATAGAAGTAATAAAGAAGTATGAAAGAAGTAAGAAAGAAGAAAGAAAGAAGTAAGAAAGAAGTAAGAAACAAGTAAGAAAGAAGTAAGAAAGAAAGAAGAAAGAAGAAAGAAAGAAGTAAGAAAGAAGTAAGAAAGAAGTAAGAAAGAAGTAAGAAGGAATGAAGAAAGTAGTAAGAAAGAAGTAAGAAAGAAGTAAGAAAGAAGTAAGAAAGAAAGAAGAGAGAAGTAAGAAAGAAGTAAGAAAGAAGTAAGAAAGAAGTAAGAAAGAAGAAAGAAAGAAGTAAGAAAGAAGAAAGAAAGAAGTAAGAAAGAAGTAAGAAAGAAGTAAGAAAGAAGTAAGAAATAAGTACGAAAGAAGTAAGAAAGAAAGAAGTAAGAAAGAAGTAAGAAAGAAAGAAGAAAGAAGTAAGAAAGAAGTAAGAAAGAAGTAAGAAAGAAAGAAGAAAGAAGTAAGAAAGAAGTAAGAAAGAAGTAAGAAAGAAGTAGTAAGAAATGAAGAAAGAAGTAAGAAAGAAGAAAGAAAGAAGTAAGAAAGAAGTAAGAAAGAAGTAATAAAGAAGTAATAAAGAAGTAAGAAAGAAGTAAGAAAGAAAGAAGAAAGAAGTAAGAAAGAAGTAAGAAAGAAGAAAGAAAGTAGTAAGAGAGAAGAAGAAAGAAGTAAGAAAGAAGTAAGAAAGAAGTAAGAAAGAAGTAAGAAAGAAAGAAGAAAGAAGTAAGAAAGAAGTAAGAAAGAAGTAAGAAAGAATTACGAAAGAAGTAAGAAAGAAGAAAGAAAGAAGTAAGAAAGAAGTAAGAAAGAAGTAAGAAAGAAGTAAGAAAGAAGTACGAAAGAAGTAAGAAAGAATTAAGAAAGAAAGAAGAAAGAAGAAAGAAGAAAAAAGAAGTTAGAACGAAGTAAGAAAGAAGTAAGAAAGAAGTAAGAAAGAAGTAAGAAAGAAAGAAGAAAGAAGTAAGAAAGAAGTAAGAAAGAAGTAAGAAAGAAGTTAGAACGAAGTAAGAAAGAAGAAAGAAAGAAATAAGAAAGAAGTAAGAAAGAAGTAAGAAAGAAGTAAAAAAGACGTATGAAAGAAGTAAGAAAGAAGAAAGAAAGAAGTAAGAAAGAAGTAAGAAAGAAGTAAGAAAGAAATAAGAAAGAAAGAAGAAAGAAGTAAGAAAGAAGTAAGAAAGAACTAAGAAAGAAAGAAGAAAGAAGTAAGAAGGAAGTAAGAAGTAAGAAAGAAGTAAGAAGGAATGAAGAAAGAAGTAAGAAAGAAGAAAGAAAGAAGAAAGAAAGAAAGAAGAAAGAAGTAAGAAAGAAGTAAGAGAGAAGTAAGAAAGAAGTAAGAAAGAAGAAAGAAAGAAAGAAGAAAGAAGTAAGAAAGAAGTAAGAAAGAAATAAGAAAGAAGTAAGAAAGAAGAAAGAAAGAAGTAAGAAAGAAGAAAGAAGTAAGAAAGAAGTAAGAAAGAAGTACGAAAGAAGTAAGAAAGAATTAAGAAAGAAAGAAGTAAGAAAGAAAAAAGAAAGAAGTAAGAAAGAAGTAAGAAAGAAGTAAGAAAGAAAGAAGAAAGAAGTAAGAAAGAAGTAAGAAAGAAGTAAGAAAGAAAGAAGAAAGAAGTAAGAAAGAAGTAAGAAAGAAGTAAGAAAGAAGTAAGAAAGAAAGAAGAAAGAAGTAAGAAAGAATTAAGAAAGAAGTATGAAAGAAGTAAAGAAGTAAGAAAGAAGTAAGAAAGAAGTAAGAAAGAAGTAAGAAGGAATGAAGAAAGAAGTAAGAAAGAAGTAAGAAAGAAGTAAGAAAGAAGTAAGAAAGAAGTAAGAAAGAAGTAAGAAAGAAAGAAGTAAGAAAGAAGTAAGATAGAAGAAAGAAAGAAGTAAGAAAGAAGTAAGAAAGAAGTAAGAAAGAAGTAAGAAAGAAGTTAAAAAGAAGTAAGATAAAAAGGAAGAAAGAAGTAAGAAAGGAATAAGAAATAAGAAAGAAGTAAGAAAGAAGTAAGAAAGAAGTAAGAAAGAAAGAAGTAAGAAAGAAGAAAGAAAGAAGTAAGAAAGAAGTAAGAAAGAAGTAAGAAAGAAGTAAGAAAGAAAGAAGTAAGAAAGAAGTAAGAAAGAAGTAAGAAAGAAGTAAGAAAGAAGTAAGAAAGAAGTAAGAAAGAAGTAAGAAAGAAAGAAGTAAGAAGTAAGAAAGAAGTAAGAAAGAAGTATGAAAGAAGTAAGAAAGAAGAAAGAAAGAAGTAAGAAAGAAGTAAGAAAGAAGTAAGAAAGAAGTAAGAAAGAAGTAAGAAAGAAGTAAGAAAGAAAGAAGAAAGAAGTAAGAAAGAAGTAAGAAAGAAGTAAGAAAGAAGAAAGAAAGAAGTAAGAAATAAGAAAGAAAGAAGTAAGAAAGAAGTAAGAAAGAAGTAAGAAAGAAGTAAGAAAGAAGTAAGAAAGAAGTAAGAAAGAAAGAAGTAAGAAGTAAGAAAGAAGTAAGAAAGAAGTATGAAAGAAGTAAGAAAGAAGAAAGAAAGCAGTAAGCAAGAAGTAAGAAAGAATTAAGAAAGAAAGAAGTAAGAAAGAAGTAAGAAAGAAGTAAGAATGTAGAAAAAAGAAGTTACAAAGAAGTAAGAAAGAAGTAAGAAAGAAGTAAGAAAGAAGTAAGAAAGAAAGAAAGAAGAAAGAAAGAAAGAAGAAAGAAGTAAGAGAGAAGTAAGAAAGAAGTAAGAAAGAAGTACGAAAGAAGTAAGAAAGAAGTAAGAAGGAAAGAAGAAAGAAGTAAGAAAGAAGTAAGAAAGAATAAAGAAGTAAGAAAGAAGAAAGAAGTAAGAAAGAAGAAAGAAGAAAGAAAGAAGTAAGAAAGAAGTAAGAAAGAAGTAAGAAAGAAGTAAGAAAGAAAGAAGAAAGAAGTAAGAAAGAAGTAAGAAAGAAATAAGAAAGAAAGAAGAAATAAGAAAGAAAGAAGTAGGAAAGAAGTAAGAAAGAAGTAAGAAAGAAGTAATAAAGAATTAAGAAGGAATGAAGAAAGAAGTAAGAAAGAAGAAAGAACGAAGTAAAGAAAGAAGTAAGAAAGAAGTAAGAAAGAAGTAAGAAAGAAGTCTAGAAAGAAGTAAGAAAGTAAGAAGAAAGAAGTAAGAAAGAAGTAAGAAGGAATGAAGAAAGTAGTAAGAAAGAAGTAAGAAAGAAGTAAGAAAGAAGAAAGAAGTAAGAAAGAAGTAAGAAAGAAGAAAGAAAGATAAAGAAAGAAGTAAGAAAGAAGTAAAAAAGAAGTATGAAAGAAGTAAGAAAGAAGAAAGAAAGCAGTAAGAAAGAAGTAAGAAAGAAGTAAGAAAGAAGTAATAAAGAAGTAATAAAGAAGTAAGAAAGAAAGAAGAAAGAAGTAAGAAAGAAGTAAGAAAGAAGAAAGAAAGTAGTAAGAAAGAAGTTAGAAAGAAGTAAGAAAGAAGTAAGAAAGAAGTAAGAAAGAAAGAAGAAAGAAGAAAGAAAGAAGTAAGAAAGAAATAAGAAAGAAAGAAGAAAGAAGAAAGAAAGAAGTAGGAAAGAAGTAAGAAAGAAGTAAGAAAGAAGTAATAAAGAATTAAGAAGGAATGAAGAAAGAAGTAAGAAAGAAGAAAGAACGAAGTAAGAAAGAAGTAAGAAAGAAGTAAGAAAGAAGTAAGAAAGAAAGTAGAAAGAAGTAAGAAAGAAGTAAGAAAGAAGTAAGAAGGAATGAAGAAAGTAGTAAGAAAGAAGTAAGAAAGAAGTAAGAAAGAAGAAAGAAGTAAGAAAGAAGTAAGAAAGAAGTAAGAAAGAAGTAAGAAAGAAGAAAGAAAGAAGTAAGAAAGAAAGAAGAAAGAAGTAAGAAAGAATTAAGAAAAAAGTATGAAAGAAGTAAAGAAGTAAGAAAGAAGTAAGAAAGAAGTAAGAAAGAAGTAAGAAGGAATGAAGAAAGAAGTAAGAAAGAAGTAAGAAAGAAGTAAGAAAGAAGTAAGAAAGAAGTAAGAAAGAAGTAAGAAAGAAAGAAGTAAGAAAGAAGTAAGATAGAAGAAAGAAAGAAGTAAGAAAGAAGTAAGAAAGAAGTAAGAAAGAAGTAAGAAAGAAGTTAAAAAGAAGTAAGATAAAAAGGAAGAAAGAAGTAAGAAAGGAATAAGAAATAAGAAAGAAGTAAGAAAGAAGTAAGAAAGAAGTAAGAAAGAAAGAAGTAAGAAAGAAGAAAGAAAGAAGTAAGAAAGAAGTAAGAAAGAAGTAAGAAAGAAGTAAGAAAGAAAGAAGTAAGAAAGAAGTAAGAAAGAAGTAAGAAAGAAGTAAGAAAGAAGTAAGAAAGAAGTAAGAAAGAAGTAAGAAAGAAAGAAGTAAGAAGTAAGAAAGAAGTAAGAAAGAAGTATGAAAGAAGTAAGAAAGAAGAAAGAAAGAAGTAAGAAAGAAGTAAGAAAGAAGTAAGAAAGAAGTAAGAAAGAAGTAAGAAAGAAGTAAGAAAGAAGTAAGAAAGAAAGAAGAAAGAAGTAAGAAAGAAGTAAGAAAGAAGTAAGAAAGAAGTAAGAAAGAAGAAAGAAAGAAGTAAGAAATAAGAAAGAAAGAAGTAAGAAAGAAGTAAGAAAGAAGTAAGAAAGAAGTAAGAAAGAAGTAAGAAAGAAGTAAGAAAGAAAGAAGTAAGAAGTAAGAAAGAAGTAAGAAAGAAGTATGAAAGAAGTAAGAAAGAAGAAAGAAAGCAGTAAGCAAGAAGTAAGAAAGAATTAAGAAAGAAAGAAGTAAGAAAGAAGTAAGAAAGAAGTAAGAATGTAGAAAAAAGAAGTTACAAAGAAGTAAGAAAGAAGTAAGAAAGAAGTAAGAAAGAAGTAAGAAAGAAAGAAAGAAGAAAGAAAGAAAGAAGAAAGAAGTAAGAGAGAAGTAAGAAAGAAGTAAGAAAGAAGTACGAAAGAAGTAAGAAAGAAGTAAGAAGGAAAGAAGAAAGAAGTAAGAAAGAAGTAAGAAAGAATAAAGAAGTAAGAAAGAAGAAAGAAGTAAGAAAGAAGAAAGAAGAAAGAAAGAAGTAAGAAAGAAGTAAGAAAGAAGTAAGAAAGAAGTAAGAAAGAAAGAAGAAAGAAGTAAGAAAGAAGTAAGAAAGAAATAAGAAAGAAAGAAGAAATAAGAAAGAAAGAAGTAGGAAAGAAGTAAGAAAGAAGTAAGAAAGAAGTAATAAAGAATTAAGAAGGAATGAAGAAAGAAGTAAGAAAGAAGAAAGAACGAAGTAAAGAAAGAAGTAAGAAAGAAGTAAGAAAGAAGTAAGAAAGAAGTAAGAAAGAAGTAAGAAAGTAAGAAGAAAGAAGTAAGAAAGAAGGAAGAAGGAATGAAGAAAGTAGTAAGAAAGAAGTAAGAAAGAAGTAAGAAAGAAGAAAGAAGTAAGAAAGAAGTAAGAAAGAAGAAAGAAAGATAAAGAAAGAAGTAAGAAAGAAGTAAAAAAGAAGTATGAAAGAAGTAAGAAAGAAGAAAGAAAGCAGTAAGAAAGAAGTAAGAAAGAAGTAAGAAAGAAGTAATAAAGAAGTAATAAAGAAGTAAGAAAGAAAGAAGAAAGAAGTAAGAAAGAAGTAAGAAAGAAGAAAGAAAGTAGTAAGAAAGAAGTTAGAAAGAAGTAAGAAAGAAGTAAGAAAGAAGTAAGAAAGAAAGAAGAAAGAAGAAAGAAAGAAGTAAGAAAGAAATAAGAAAGAAAGAAGAAAGAAGAAAGAAAGAAGTAGGAAAGAAGTAAGAAAGAAGTAAGAAAGAAGTAATAAAGAATTAAGAAGGAATGAAGAAAGAAGTAAGAAAGAAGAAAGAACGAAGTAAGAAAGAAGTAAGAAAGAAGTAAGAAAGAAGTAAGAAAGAAAGTAGAAAGAAGTAAGAAAGAAGTAAGAAAGAAGTAAGAAGGAATGAAGAAAGTAGTAAGAAAGAAGTAAGAAAGAAGTAAGAAAGAAGAAAGAAGTAAGAAAGAAGTAAGAAAGAAGTAAGAAAGAAGTAAGAAAGAAGAAAGAAAGAAGTAAGAAAGAAAGAAGAAAGAAGTAAGAAAGAATTAAGAAAGAAGTATGAAAGAAGTAAAGAAGTAAGAAAGAAGTAAGAAAGAAGTAAGAAAGAAGTAAGAAGGAATGAAGAAAGAAGTAAGAAAGAAGTAAGAAAGAAGTAAGAAAGAAGTAAGAAAGAAGTAAGAAAGAAGTAAGAAAGAAAGAAGTAAGAAAGAAGTAAGATAGAAGAAAGAAAGAAGTAAGAAAGAAGTAAGAAAGAAGTAAGAAAGAAGTAAGAAAGAAGTTAAAAAGAAGTAAGATAAAAAGGAAGAAAGAAGTAAGAAAGGAATAAGAAATAAGAAAGAAGTAAGAAAGAAGTAAGAAAGAAGTAAGAAAGAAAGAAGTAAGAAAGAAGAAAGAAAGAAGTAAGAAAGAAGTAAGAAAGAAGTAAGAAAGAAGTAAGAAAGAAAGAAGTAAGAAAGAAGTAAGAAAGAAGTAAGAAAGAAGTAAGAAAGAAGTAAGAAAGAAGTAAGAAAGAAGTAAGAAAGAAAGAAGTAAGAAGTAAGAAAGAAGTAAGAAAGAAGTATGAAAGAAGTAAGAAAGAAGAAAGAAAGAAGTAAGAAAGAAGTAAGAAAGAAGTAAGAAAGAAGTAAGAAAGAAGTAAGAAAGAAGTAAGAAAGAAAGAAGAAAGAAGTAAGAAAGAAGTAAGAAAGAAGTAAGAAAGAAGTAAGAAAGAAGAAAGAAAGAAGTAAGAAATAAGAAAGAAAGAAGTAAGAAAGAAGTAAGAAAGAAGTAAGAAAGAAGTAAGAAAGAAGTAAGAAAGAAGTAAGAAAGATGTACGAAAGAAGTAAGAAAGAATTAAGAAAGAAAGAAGTAAGAAAGAAGTAAGAAAGAAAGAAGAAAGAAGTAAGAAAGAAGTAAGAAAGAAGTAAGAAAGAAAGAAGAAAGAAGTAAGAAAGAAGTAAGAAAGAAGTACGAAAGAAGTAAGAAAGAATTACGAAAGAAAGAAGTAAGAAAGAAGTAAGAAAGAAGTAAGAAAGAAGTAAGAAAGAAAGAAGAAAGAAGTAAGAAAGAAGTAAGAAAGAAGTAAGAAAGAAAGAAGAAAGAAGTTAGAAAGAAGTAAGAAAGAAGTAAGAAAGAAGTAAGAAAGAAGTAAGAAAGAAAGTAGAAAGAAGTAACATAGAAGTAATAAAGAAGTATGAAAGAAGTAAGAAAGAAGAAAGAAAGAAGTAAGAAAGAAGTAAGAAACAAGTAAGAAAGAAGTAAGAAAGAAAGAAGAAAGAAGAAAGAAAGAAGTAAGAAAGAAGTAAGAAAGAAGTAAGAAAGAAGTAAGAAGGAATGAAGAAAGTAGTAAGAAAGAAGTAAGAAAGAAGTAAGAAAGAAGTAAGAAAGAAAGAAGAAAGAAGTAAGAAAGAAGTAAGAAAGAAGTAAGAAAGAAGTAAGAAAGAAGAAAGAAAGAAGTAAGAAAGAAGAAAGAAAGAAGTAAGAAAGAAGTAAGAAAGAAGTAAGAAAGAAGTAAGAAATAAGTACGAAAGAAGTAAGAAAGAAAGAAGTAAGAAAGAAGTAAGAAAGAAAGAAGAAAGAAGTAAGAAAGAAGTAAGAAAGAAGTAAGAAAGAAAGAAGAAAGAAGTAAGAAAGAAGTAAGAAAGAAGTAAGAAAGAAGTAGTAAGAAATGAAGAAAGAAGTAAGAAAGAAGAAAGAAAGAAGTAAGAAAGAAGTAAGAAAGAAGTAATAAAGAAGTAATAAAGAAGTAAGAAAGAAGTAAGAAAGAAAGAAGAAAGATGTAAGAAAGAAGTAAGAAAGAAGAAAGAAAGTAGTAAGAGAGAAGAAGAAAGAAGTAAGAAAGAAGTAAGAAAGAAGTAAGAAAGAAGTAAGAAAGAAAGAAGAAAGAAGTAAGAAAGAAGTAAGAAAGAAGTAAGAAAGAATTACGAAAGAAGTAAGAAAGAAGAAAGAAAGAAGTAAGAAAGAAGTAAGAAAGAAGTAAGAAAGAAGTAAGAAAGAAGTACGAAAGAAGTAAGAAAGAATTAAGAAAGAAAGAAGAAAGAAGAAAGAAGAAAAAAGAAGTTAGAACGAAGTAAGAAAGAAGTAAGAAAGAAGTAAGAAAGAAGTAAGAAAGAAAGAAGAAAGAAGTAAGAAAGAAGTAAGAAAGAAGTAAGAAAGAAGTTAGAACGAAGTAAGAAAGAAGAAAGAAAGAAATAAGAAAGAAGTAAGAAAGAAGTAAGAAAGAAGTAAAAAAGACGTATGAAAGAAGTAAGAAAGAAGAAAGAAAGAAGTAAGAAAGAAGTAAGAAAGAGGTAAGAAAGAAATAAGAAAGAAAGAAGAAAGAAGTAAGAAAGAAGTAAGAAAGAAGTAAGAAAGAAGTAAGAAAGAAAGAAGAAAGAAGTAAGAAGGAAGTAAGAAGTAAGAAAGAAGTAAGAAGGAATGAAGAAAGAAGTAAGAAAGAAGAAAGAAAGAAGAAAGAAAGAAAGAAGAAAGAAGTAAGAAAGAAGTAAGAGAGAAGTAAGAAAGAAGTAAGAAAGAAGAAAGAAAGAAAGAAGAAAGAAGTAAGAAAGAAGTAAGAAAGAAATAAGAAAGAAGTAAGAAAGAAGAAAGAAAGAAGTAAGAAAGAAGAAAGAAGTAAGAAAGAAGTAAGAAAGAAGTACGAAAGAAGTAAGAAAGAATTAAGAAAGAAAGAAGTAAGAAAGAAAAAAGAAAGAAGTAAGAAAGAAGTAAGAAAGAAGTAAGAAAGAAAGAAGAAAGAAGTAAGAAAGAAGTAAGAAAGAAGTAAGAAAGAAAGAAGAAAGAAGTAAGAAAGAAGTAAGAAAGAAGTAAGAAAGAAAGAAGAAAGAAGTAAGAAAGAAGTAAGAAAGAAGTAAGAAAGAAGTAAGAAAGAAAGAAGAAAGAAGTAAGAAAGAATTAAGAAAGAAGTATGAAAGAAGTAAAGAAGTAAGAAAGAAGTAAGAAAGAAGTAAGAAAGAAGTAAGAAGGAATGAAGAAAGAAGTAAGAAAGAAGTAAGAAAGAAAGAAGTAAGAAAGAAGTAAGATAGAAGAAAGAAAGAAGTAAGAAAGAAGTAAGAAAGAAGTAAGAAAGAAGTAAGAAAGAAGTTAAAAAGAAGTAAGATAAAAAGGAAGAAAAAGTAAGAAAGGAATAAGAAATAAGAAAGAAGTAAGAAAGAAGTAAGAAAGAAGTAAGAAAGAAAGAAGTAAGAAAGAAGAAAGAAAGAAGTAAGAAAGAAGTAAGAAAGAAGTAAGAAAGAAGTAAGAAAGAAAGAAGTAAGAAAGAAGTAAGAAAGAATTAAGAAAGAAGTAAGAAAGAAGTAAGAAAGAAGTAAGAAAGAAGTAAGAAAGAAAGAAGTAAGAAGTAAGAAAGAAGTAAGAAAGAAGTATGAAAGAAGTAAGAAAGAAGAAAGAAAGAAGTAAGAAAGAAGTAAGAAAGAAGTAAGAAAGAAGTAAGAAAGAAGTAAGAAAGAAGTAAGAAAGAAGTAAGAAAGAAAGAAGAAAGAAGTAATAAAGAAGTAAGAAAGAAGGAAGAAAGAATTACGAAAGAAGTAAGAAAGAAGTAAGAAAGAAAGAAGTAAGAAAGAAGTAAGAAAGAAGTAAGAAAGAAGTAAGAAAGAAGAAAGAAAGATGTAAGGAAGAAGAAAGAAAGAAGTAAGAAAGAAGTAAGAAAGAAGTAAGAAAGGAGTAAGAAAGAAAGAAGAAAGAAGTAAGAAAGAAGTAAGAAAGAAGTAAGAAAGAATTAAGAAAGAAAGAAGTAAGAAAGAAGTAAGAAAGAAAGAAGAAAGAAGTAAGAAAGAAGTAAGAAAGAAGTATGAAAGAAATAAGAAAGAGAGAAGAAAGAAGTAAGAAAGAAGTAAGAAAGAAGTATGAAAAAAGTAAGAAAGAAGTAAGAAAGAATTAAGAAAGAAAGAAGTAAGAAAGAAGTAAGAAAGAAAGAAGAAAGAAGTAAGAAAGAAGTAAGAAAGAAGTATGAAAGAAGTAAGAAAGAAAGAAGAAAGAAGTAAGAAAGAAGTAAGAAAGAAGTATGAAAGAAGTAAGAAAGAAGAAAGAAAGAAGTAAGAAATAAGTAAGAAAGAAGAAAGAAGTAAGAAAGAAAGAAGAAAGAAGAAAGAAGTAAGAAAGTAGTAAGAAAGAAGTAAGAAGGAATGAAGAAAGAAGTAAGAAAGAAGAAAGAAAGAAGTAAGAAATAAGTAAGAAAGAAAGAAGTAAGAAAGAAGTAAGAAAGAAGTAACAAAGAAGTAAGAAAGAAAGAAGAAAGAAGTAAGAAAGAAGTAAGAAAGAAGTAAGAAAGAAGAAAGAAAGAAGAAAGAAAGAAAGAAGAAAGAAGTAAGAAAGAAGTATGAAAGAAGTAAGAAAGAAGAAAGAAGTAAGAAAGAAGAAAGAAAGAAGTAAGAAAGAAGTAAGACAGAAGTAAGAAAGAAAGAAGAAAGAAGTAAGAAAGAAGTAAAATAGAAATAAGAAAGAAAGAAGAAAGAAGAAAGAAAGAAGTAGGAAAGAAGTAAGAAAGAAGTAAGAAAGAAGTAAGAAAGAAGTATGAAAGAAGTAAGAAAGAAGAAAGAAAGAAGTAAGAAAGAAGTAAGAAAGAAGTAATAAAGAATTAAGAAGGAATGAATAAAGAAGTAAGAAAGAAGAAAGAACGAAGTAAGGAAAAAGTAAGAAAGAAGCAAGAAAGAAGTAAGAAAGAAAGTAGAAAGAAGTAAGAAAGAAGTAAGAAAGAAGTGTGAAAGAAGTAAGAAAGAAGAAAGAAAGAAGTAAGAAAGAAGTAAGAAAGAAGTAAGAAAGAAAGAAGTAAGAAAGAAGAAAGAAAGAAGTAAGAAAGAAGCAAGAAAGAAGTAAGAAAGAAGTAAGAAAGAAGTACGAAAGAAGTAAGAAAGAAGTAAGAAAGAAAGAAGAAAGAAGTAAGAAAGAAGTAAGAAAGAAGTAAGAAAGAAAGAAGAAAGAAGTAAGAAAGAAGTAAGAAAGAAGTAAGAAAGAACTAAGAAAGAAGTACGAAAGAAGTAAGAAAGAATTAAGAAAGAAAGAAGTAAGAAAGAAGTAAGAAAGAAGTAAGAAAGAAGTAAGACAGAAGTAAGAAAGAAAGAAGAAAGAAGTAAGAAAGAAGTAAAAAAGAAATAAGAAAGAAAGAAGAAAGAAAGAAGTAGGAAAGAAGTAAGAAAGAAGTAAGAAAGAAGTAAGAAAGAAGTATGAAAGAAGTAAGAAAGAAGAAAGAAAGAAGTAAGAAAGAAGTAAGAAAGAAGTAATAAAGAATTAAGAAGGAATGAAGAAAGAAGTAAGAAAGAAGAAAGAACGAAGTAAGAAAAAAGTAAGAAAGAAGCAAGAAAGAAGTAAGAAAGAAAGTAGAAAGAAGTAAGAAAGAAGTAAGAAAGAAGTGTGAAAGAAGTAAGAAAGAAGAAAGAAAGAAGTAAGAAAGAAGTAAGAAAGAAGTAAGAAAGAAGAAAGAAAGAAGTAAGAAAGAAGAAAGAAAGAAGTAAGAAAGAAGTAAGAAAGAAGTAAGAAAGAAGTAAGAAAGAAGTACGAAAGAAGTAAGAAAGAATTAAGAAAGAAAGAAGTAAGAAAGAAGTAAGAAAGAAAGAAGAAAGAAGTAAGAAAGAAGTAAGAAAGAAAGAAGTAAGAAAGAAGTAAGAAAGAAGAAAGAAAGAAGTAAGAAAGAAGTAAGAAAGAAGTAAGAAAGAAGTAAGAAAGTAGTTAAAAAGAAGTAAGATAAAAAGGAAGAAAGAAGTAAGAAAGGAATAAGAAATAAGAAAGAAGAAAGAAAGAAGTAAGAAAGAATTAAGAAAGAAAGAAGTAAGAAACAAGAAAGAAAGAAGTAAGAAAGAAGTAAGAAAGAAGTAAGAAAGAAGTAAGAAAGAAAGAAGTAAGAAAGAAGTAAGAAAGAAGAAAGAAAGAAGTAAGAAAGAAGAAAGAAAGAAGTAAGAAAGAAGTAAGAAAGAAGTAAGAAAGAAGTAAGAAAGAAGTAAGAAAGAAGTAAGACAGAAGTATGAAAGAAAGAAGAAAGAAGTAAGAAAGAAGTAAAAAAGAAATAAGAAAGAAAGAAGATAGAAAGAAGTAGGAAAGAAGTAAGAAAGAAGTAAGAAAGAAGTAAGAAAGAAGTATGAAAGAAGTAAGAAAGAAGAAAGAAAGAAGTAAGAAAGAAGTAAGAAAGAAGTAATAAAGAATTAAGAAGGAATGAAGAAAGAAGTAAGAAAGAAGAAAGAACGAAGTAAGAAAAAAGTAAGAAAGAAGCAAGAAAGAAGTAAGAAAGAAAGTAGAAAGAAGTAAGAAAGAAGTAAGAAAGAAGTGTGAAAGAAGTAAGAAAGAAGAAAGAAAGAAGTAAGAAAGAAGTAAGAAAGAAGTAAGAAAGAAGAAAGAAAGAAGTAAGAAAGAAGAAAGAAAGAAGTAAGAAAGAAGTAAGAAAGAAGTAAGAAAGAAGTAAGAAAGAAGTACGAAAGAAGTAAGAAAGAATTAAGAAAGAAAGAAGTAAGAAAGAAGTAAGAAAGAAAGAAGAAAGAAGTAAGAAATAAGTAAGAAAGAAAGAAGTAAGAAAGAAGTAAGAAAGAAGAAAGAAAGAAGTAAGAAAGAAGTAAGAAAGAAGTAAGAAAGAAGTAAGAAAGAAGTTAAAAAGAAGTAAGATAAAAAGGAAGAAAGAAGTAAGAAAGGAATAAGAAATAAGAAAGAAGTAAGAAAGAAGTAAGAAAGAAGTAAGAAAGAAAGAAGTAAGAAACAAGAAAGAAAGAAGTAAGAAAGAAGTAAGAAAGAAGTAAGAAAGAAGTAAGAAAGAAAGAAGTAAGAAAGAAGTAAGAAAGAAGTAAGAAAGAAGTAAGAAAGAAGTAAGAAAGAAGTAAGAAAGAAGTAAGAAAGAAAGAAGTAAGAAGTAAGAAAGAAGTAAGAAAGAAGTATGAAAGAAGTAAGAAAGAAGAAAGAAAGAAGTAAGAAAGAAGTAAGAAAGAAGTAAGAAAGAAGTAAGAAAGAAGTAAGAAAGAAGTAAAAAAGAAAGAAGAAAGAAGTAAGAAAGAAGTAAGAAAGAAGTAAGAAAGAAGTAAGAAAGAAGAAAGAAAGAAGTAAGAAATAAGAAAGAAAGAAGTAAGAAAGAAGTAAGAAAGAAGTAAGAAAGAAGTAAGAAAGAAGTAAGAAAGAAGTAAGAAAGAAAGTAGAAAGAAGTAACATAGAAGTAATAAAGAAGTATGAAAGAAGTAAGAAATAAGAAAGAAAGAAGTAAGAAAGAAGTAAGAAACAAGTAAGAAAGAAGTAAGAAAGAAAGAAGAAAGAAGAAAGAAAGAAGTAAGAAAGAAGTAAGAAAGAAGTAAGAAAGAAGTAAGAAGGAATGAAGAAAGTAGTAAGAAAGAAGTAAGAAAGAAGTAAGAAAGAAGTAAGAAAGAAAGAAGAGAGAAGTAAGAAAGAAGTAAGAAAGAAGTAAGAAAGAAGTAAGAAAGAAGAAAGAAAGAAGTAAGAAAGACGAAAGAAAGAAGTAAGAAAGAAGTAAGAAAGAAGTAAGAAAGAAGTAAGAAATAAGTACGAAAGAAGTAAGAAAGAAAGAAGTAAGAAAGAAGTAAGAAAGAAAGAAGAAAGAAGTAAGAAAGAAGTAAGAAAGAAGTAAGAAAGAAAGAAGAAAGAAGTAAGAAAGAAGTAAGAAAGAAGTAAGAAAGAAGTAGTAAGAAATGAAGAAAGAAGTAAGAAAGAAGAAAGAAGGAAGTAAGAAAGAAGTAAGAAAGAAGTAATAAAGAAGTAATAAAGAAGTAAGAAAGAAGTAAGAAAGAAAGAAGAAAGAAGTAAGAAAGAAGTAAGAAAGAAGAAAGAAAGTAGTAAGAGAGAAGAAGAAAGAAGTAAGAAAGAAGTAAGAAAGAAGTAAGAAAGAAGTAAGAAAGAAAGAAGAAAGAAGTAAGAAAGAAGTAAGAAAGAAGTAAGAAAGAATTACGAAAGAAGTAAGAAAGAAGAAAGAAAGAAGTAAGAAAGAAGTAAGAAAGAAGTAAGAAAGAAGTAAGAAAGAAGTACGAAAGAAGTAAGAAAGAATTAAGAAAGAAAGAAGAAAGAAGAAAGAAGAAAAAAGAAGTTAGAACGAAGTAAGAAAGAAGTAAGAAAGAAGTAAGAAAGAAGTAAGAAAGAAAGAAGAAAGAAGTAAGAAAGAAGTAAGAAAGAAGTAAGAAAGAAGTTAGAACGAAGTAAGAAAGAAGAAAGAAAGAAATAAGAAAGAAGTAAGAAAGAAGTAAGAAAGAAGTAAAAAAGACGTATGAAAGAAGTAAGAAAGAAGAAAGAAAGAAGTAAGAAAGAAGTAAGAAAGAAGTAAGAAAGAAATAAGAAAGAAAGAAGAAAGAAGTAAGAAAGAAGTAAGAAAGAAGTAAGAAAGAAAGAAGAAAGAAGTAAGAAGGAAGTAAGAAGTAAGAAAGAAGTAAGAAGGAATGAAGAAAGAAGTAAGAAAGAAGAAAGAAAGAAGAAAGAAAGAAAGAAGAAAGAAGTAAGAAAGAAGTAAGAGAGAAGTAAGAAAGAAGTAAGAAAGAAGAAAGAAAGAAAGAAGAAAGAAGTAAGAAAGAAGTAAGAAAGAAATAAGAAAGAAGTAAGAAAGAAGAAAGAAAGAAGTAAGAAAGAAGAAAGAAGTAAGAAAGAAGTAAGAAAGAAGTACGAAAGAAGTAAGAAAGAATTAAGAAAGAAAGAAGTAAGAAAGAAAAAAGAAAGAAGTAAGAAAGAAGTAAGAAAGAAGTAAGAAAGAAAGAAGAAAGAAGTAAGAAAGAAGTAAGAAAGAAGTAAGAAAGAAAGAAGAAAGAAGTAAGAAAGAAGTAAGAAAGAAGTAAGAAAGAAGTAAGAAAGAAAGAAGAAAGAAGTAAGAAAGAATTAAGAAAGAAGTATGAAAGAAGTAAAGAAGTAAGAAAGAAGTAAGAAAGAAGTAAGAAAGAAGTAAGAAGGAATGAAGAAAGAAGTAAGAAAGAAGTAAGAAAGAAGTAAGAAAGAAGTAAGAAAGAAGTAAGAAAGAAGTAAGAAAGAAAGAAGTAAGAAAGAAGTAAGATAGAAGAAAGAAAGAAGTAAGAAAGAAGTAAGAAAGAAGTAAGAAAGAAGTAAGAAAGAAGTTAAAAAGAAGTAAGATAAAAAGGAAGAAAGAAGTAAGAAAGGAATAAGAAATAAGAAAGAAGTAAGAAAGAAGTAAGAAAGAAGTAAGAAAGAAAGAAGTAAGAAAGAAGAAAGAAAGAAGTAAGAAAGAAGTAAGAAAGAAGTAAGAAAGAAGTAAGAAAGAAAGAAGTAAGAAAGAAGTAAGAAAGAAGTAAGAAAGAAGTAAGAAAGAAGTAAGAAAGAAGTAAGAAAGAAGTAAGAAAGAAATAAGTAAGAAGTAAGAAAGAAGTAAGAAAGAAGTATGAAAGAAGTAAGAAAGAAGAAAGAAAGAAGTAAGAAAGAAGTAAGAAAGAAGTAAGAAAGAAGTAAGAAAGAAGTAAGAAAGAAGTAAGAAAGAAAGAAGAAAGAAGTAAGAAAGAAGTAAGAAAGAAGTAAGAAAGAAGTAAGAAAGAAGAAAGAAAGAAGTAAGAAATAAGAAAGAAAGAAGTAAGAAAGAAGTAAGAAAGAAGTAAGAAAGAAGTAAGAAATAAGTAAGAAAGAAGTAAGAAAGAAGTTAGAAAGAAGTAAGAAAGAAGTAAGAAAGAAGTAAGAAAGAAGTAAGAAAGAAGTAAGAAAGAAGTAAGAAAGAAGTAAGAAAGAAGTAAGAAATAAGTAAGAAAGAAGAAAAAAGAAGTTACAAAGAAGTAAGAAAGAAGTAAGAAAGAAGTAAGAAAGAAGTAAGAAAGAAAGAAAGAAGAAAGAAAGAAAGAAGAAAGAAGTAAGAGAGAAGTAAGAAAGAAGTAAGAAAGAAGTACGAAAGAAGTAAGAAAGAAGTAAGAAGGAAAGAAGAAAGAAGTAAGAAAGAAGTAAGAAAGAAGAAAGAAGTAAGAAAGAAGAAAGAAGTAAGAAAGAAGAAAGAAGAAAGAAAGAAGTAAGAAAGAAGTAAGAAAGAAGTAAGAAAGAAGTAAGAAAGAAAGAAGAAAGAAGTAAGAAAGAAGTAAGAAAGAAATAAGAAAGAAAGAAGAAATAAGAAAGAAAGAAGTAGGAAAGAAGTAAGAAAGAAGTAAGAAAGAAGTAATAAAGAATTAAGAAGGAATGAAGAAAGAAGTAAGAAAGAAGAAAGAACGAAGTAAGAAAGAAGTAAGAAAGAAGTAAGAAAGAAGTAAGAAAGAAGTAAGAAAGAAGTAAGAAAGAAGTAAGAAAGTAAGAAGAAAGAAGTAAGAAAGAAGTAAGAAGGAATGAAGAAAGTAGTAAGAAAGAAGTAAGAAAGAAGTAAGAAAGAAGAAAGAAGTAAGAAAGAAGTAAGAAAGAAGAAAGAAAGATAAAGAAAGAAGTAAGAAAGAAGTAAAAAAGAAGTATGAAAGAAGTAAGAAAGAAGAAAGAAAGCAGTAAGAAAGAAGTAAGAAAGAAATAAGAAAGAAAGAAGAAAGAAGTAAGAAAGAAGAAAGAAAGAAGAAAGAAGTAAGAAAGAAGTAAGAAGGAATGAAGAAAGAAGTAAGAAAGAAGAAAGAAAGAAGAAAGAAAGAAGTAAGAAAGAAGTAAGAAAGAAGTAATAAAGAAGTAATAAAGAAGTAAGAAAGAAAGAAGAAAGAAGTAAGAAAGAAGTAAGAAAGAAGAAAGAAAGTAGTAAGAAAGAAGTTAGAAAGAAGTAAGAAAGAAGTAAGAAAGAAGTAAGAAAGAAAGAAGAAAGAAGCAAGAAAGAAGTAAGAAAGAAGTAAGAAAGAAGTAAGAAAGAAGAAAGAAAGAAGTAAAAAAGAAGTATGAAAGAAGTAAGAAAGAAGTAAGAAAGAAGTAAGAAAGAAAGAAGAAAGAAGTAAGAAAGAAGTAAGAAAGAAGTAAGAAAGAAGAAAAAAGAAGTTAGAAAGAAGTAAGAAAGAAGTAAGAAAGAAGTAAGAAAGATGTAAGAAAGAAGTAAAAAAGAAGTATGAAAGAAGTACGAAAGAAGTAAGAAAGAAGAAAGAAAGTAGTAAGAAAGAAGTTAGAAAGAAGTAAGAAAGAAGTAAGAAAGAAGTAAGAAAGAAGTTAAGAAAGAAAGAAGAAAGAAGTAATAAAGAAGTAAGAAAGAAGGAAGAAAGAATTACGAAAGAAGTAAGAAAGAAGTAAGAAAGAAAGAAGTAAGAAAGAAGAAAGAAAGAAGTAAGAAAGAAGTAAGAAAGAAGTAAGAAGGAATGAAGAAAGAAGTAAGAAAGAAGTAAGAAAGAAGTAAGAAAGAAAGAAGAAAGAAGTAAGAAAGAAGTAAGAAAGAAGTAAGAAAGAAGTAAGAAAGAAGAAAGAAAGAAGTAAGAAATAAGAAAGAAAGAAGTAAGAAAGAAGTAAGAAAGAAGTAAGAAAGAAGTAAGAAATAAGTAAGAAAGAAGAAAAAAGAAGTTAGAAAGAAGTAAGAAAGAAGTAAGAAAGAAGTAAGAAAGAAGTAAGAAAGAAAGAAGAAAGAAGTAAGAAAGAAGTAAGAAAGAAGTAAGAAAGAATTACGAAAGAAGTAAGAAAGAAGAAAGAAAGAAGTAAGAAAGAAGTAAGAAAGAAGTAAGAAAGAAGTAAGAAAGAAGTACGAAAGAAGTAAGAAAGAATTAAGAAAGAAAGAAGAAAGAAGAAAGAAGAAAAAAGAAGTTAGAACGAAGTAAGAAAGAAGTAAGAAAGAAGTAAGAAAGAAGTAAGAAAGAAAGAAGAAAGAAGTAAGAAAGAAGTAAGAAAGAAGTAAGAAAGAAGTTAGAACGAAGTAAGAAAGAAGAAAGAAAGAAATAAGAAAGAAGTAAGAAAGAAGTAAGAAAGAAGTAAAAAAGACGTATGAAAGAAGTAAGAAAGAAGAAAGAAAGAAGTAAGAAAGAAGTAAGAAAGAGGTAAGAAAGAAATAAGAAAGAAAGAAGAAAGAAGTAAGAAAGAAGTAAGAAAGAAGTAAGAAAGAAGTAAGAAAGAAAGAAGAAAGAAGTAAGAAGGAAGTAAGAAGTAAGAAAGAAGTAAGAAGGAATGAAGAAAGAAGTAAGAAAGAAGAAAGAAAGAAGAAAGAAAGAAAGAAGAAAGAAGTAAGAAAGAAGTAAGAGAGAAGTAAGAAAGAAGTAAGAAAGAAGAAAGAAAGAAAGAAGAAAGACGTAAGAAAGAAGTAAGAAAGAAATAAGAAAGAAGTAAGAAAGAAGAAAGAAAGAAGTAAGAAAGAAGAAAGAAGTAAGAAAGAAGTAAGAAAGAAGTACGAAAGAAGTAAGAAAGAATTAAGAAAGAAAGAAGTAAGAAAGAAAAAAGAAAGAAGTAAGAAAGAAGTAAGAAAGAAGTAAGAAAGAAAGAAGAAAGAAGTAAGAAAGAAGTAAGAAAGAAGTAAGAAAGAAAGAAGAAAGAAGTAAGAAAGAAGTAAGAAAGAAGTAAGAAAGAAGTAAGAAAGAAAGAAGAAAGAAGTAAGAAAGAATTAAGAAAGAAGTATGAAAGAAGTAAAGAAGTAAGAAAGAAGTAAGAAAGAAGTAAGAAAGAAGTAAGAAGGAATGAAGAAAGAAGTAAGAAAGAAGTAAGAAAGAAAGAAGTAAGAAAGAAGTAAGATAGAAGAAAGAAAGAAGTAAGAAAGAAGTAAGAAAGAAGTAAGAAAGAAGTAAGAAAGAAGTTAAAAAGAAGTAAGATAAAAAGGAAGAAAAAGTAAGAAAGGAATAAGAAATAAGAAAGAAGTAAGAAAGAAGTAAGAAAGAAGTAAGAAAGAAAGAAGTAAGAAAGAAGAAAGAAAGAAGTAAGAAAGAAGTAAGAAAGAAGTAAGAAAGAAGTAAGAAAGAGAGAAGTAAGAAAGAAGTAAGAAAGAATTAAGAAAGAAGTAAGAAAGAAGTAAGAAAGAAGTAAGAAAGAAGTAAGAAAGAAAGAAGTAAGAAGTAAGAAAGAAGTAAGAAAGAAGGAAGAAAGAAGTAAGAAAGAAGAAAGAAAGAAGTAAGAAAGAAGTAAGAAAGAAGTAAGAAAGAAGTAAGAAAGAAGTAAGAAAGAAGAAAGAAAGATGTAAGGAAGAAGAAAGAAAGAAGTAAGAAAGAAGTAAGAAAGAAGTAAGAAAGGAGTAAGAAAGAAAGAAGAAAGAAGTAAGAAAGAAGTAAGAAAGAAGTAAGAAAGAATTAAGAAAGAAAGAAGTAAGAAAGAAGTAAGAAAGAAAGAAGAAAGAAGTAAGAAAGAAGTAAGAAAGAAGTATGAAAGAAATAAGAAAGAGAGAAGAAAGAAGTAAGAAAGAAGTAAGAAAGAAGTATGAAAAAAGTAAGAAAGAAGTAAGAAAGAATTAAGAAAGAAAGAAGTAAGAAAGAAGTAAGAAAGAAAGAAGAAAGAAGTAAGAAAGAAGTAAGAAAGAAGTATGAAAGAAGTAAGAAAGAAAGAAGAAAGAAGTAAGAAAGAAGTAAGAAAGAAGTATGAAAGAAGTAAGAAAGAAGAAAGAAAGAAGTAAGAAATAAGTAAGAAAGAAGAAAGAAGTAAGAAAGAAAGAAGAAAGAAGAAAGAAGTAAGAAAGTAGTAAGAAAGAAGTAAGAAGGAATGAAGAAAGAAGTAAGAAAGAAGAAAGAAAGAAGTAAGAAATAAGTAAGAAAGAAAGAAGTAAGAAAGAAGTAAGAAAGAAGTAACAAAGAAGTAAGAAAGAAAGAAGAAAGAAGTAAGAAAGAAGTAAGAAAGAAGTAAGAAAGAAGAAAGAAAGAAGAAAGAAAGAAAGAAGAAAGAAGTAAGAAAGAAGTATGAAAGAAGTAAGAAAGAAGAAAGAAGTAAGAAAGAAGAAAGAAAGAAGTAAGAAAGAAGTAAGACAGAAGTAAGAAAGAAAGAAGAAAGAAGTAAGAAAGAAGTAAAATAGAAATAAGAAAGAAAGAAGAAAGAAGAAAGAAAGAAGTAGGAAAGAAGTAAGAAAGAAGTAAGAAAGAAGTAAGAAAGAAGTATGAAAGAAGTAAGAAAGAAGAAAGAAAGAAGTAAGAAAGAAGTAAGAAAGAAGTAATAAAGAATTAAGAAGGAATGAATAAAGAAGTAAGAAAGAAGAAAGAACGAAGTAAGGAAAAAGTAAGAAAGAAGCAAGAAAAAGTAAGAAAGAAAGTAGAAAGAAGTAAGAAAGAAGTAAGAAAGAAGTGTGAAAGAAGTAAGAAAGAAGAAAGAAAGAAGTAAGAAAGAAGTAAGAAAGAAGTAAGAAAGAAAGAAGTAAGAAAGAAGAAAGAAAGAAGTAAGAAAGAAGCAAGAAAGAAGTAAGAAAGAAGTAAGAAAGAAGTACGAAAGAAGTAAGAAAGAAGTAAGAAAGAAAGAAGAAAGAAGTAAGAAAGAAGTAAGAAAGAAGTAAGAAAGAAAGAAGAAAGAAGTAAGAAAGAAGTAAGAAAGAAGTAAGAAAGAACTAAGAAAGAAGTACGAAAGAAGTAAGAAAGAATTAAGAAAGAAAGAAGTAAGAAAGAAGTAAGAAAGAAGTAAGAAAGAAGTAAGACAGAAGTAAGAAAGAAAGAAGAAAGAAGTAAGAAAGAAGTAAAAAAGAAATAAGAAAGAAAGAAGAAAGAAAGAAGTAGGAAAGAAGTAAGAAAGAAGTAAGAAAGAAGTAAGAAAGAAGTATGAAAGAAGTAAGAAAGAAGAAAGAAAGAAGTAAGAAAGAAGTAAGAAAGAAGTAATAAAGAATTAAGAAGGAATGAAGAAAGAAGTAAGAAAGAAGAAAGAACGAAGTAAGAAAAAAGTAAGAAAGAAGCAAGAAAGAAGTAAGAAAGAAAGTAGAAAGAAGTAAGAAAGAAGTAAGAAAGAAGTGTGAAAGAAGTAAGAAAGAAGAAAGAAAGAAGTAAGAAAGAAGTAAGAAAGAAGTAAGAAAGAAGAAAGAAAGAAGTAAGAAAGAAGAAAGAAAGAAGTAAGAAAGAAGTAAGAAAGAAGTAAGAAAGAAGTAAGAAAGAAGTACGAAAGAAGTAAGAAAGAATTAAGAAAGAAAGAAGTAAGAAAGAAGTAAGAAAGAAAGAAGAAAGAAGTAAGAAAGAAGTAAGAAAGAAAGAAGTAAGAAAGAAGTAAGAAAGAAGAAAGAAAGAAGTAAGAAAGAAGTAAGAAAGAAGTAAGAAAGAAGTAAGAAAGAAGTTAAAAAGAAGTAAGATAAAAAGGAAGAAAGAAGTAAGAAAGGAATAAGAAATAAGAAAGAAGAAAGAAAGAAGTAAGAAAGAATTAAGAAAGAAAGAAGTAAGAAACAAGAAAGAAAGAAGTAAGAAAGAAGTAAGAAAGAAGTAAGAAAGAAGTAAGAAAGAAAGAAGTAAGAAAGAAGTAAGAAAGAAGAAAGAAAGAAGTAAGAAAGAAGAAAGAAAGAAGTAAGAAAGAAGTAAGAAAGAAGTAAGAAAGAAGTAAGAAAGAAGTAAGAAAGAAGTAAGACAGAAGTATGAAAGAAAGAAGAAAGAAGTAAGAAAGAAGTAAAAAAGAAATAAGAAAGAAAGAAGATAGAAAGAAGTAGGAAAGAAGTAAGAAAGAAGTAAGAAAGAAGTAAGAAAGAAGTATGAAAGAAGTAAGAAAGAAGAAAGAAGTAAGAAAGAAGAAAGAAAGAAGTAAGAAAGAAGTAAGACAGAAGTAAGAAAGAAAGAAGAAAGAAGTAAGAAAGAAGTAAAATAGAAATAAGAAAGAAAGAAGAAAGAAGAAAGAAAGAAGTAGGAAAGAAGTAAGAAAGAAGTAAGAAAGAAGTAAGAAAGAAGTATGAAAGAAGTAAGAAAGAAGAAAGAAAGAAGTAAGAAAGAAGTAAGAAAGAAGTAATAAAGAATTAAGAAGGAATGAATAAAGAAGTAAGAAAGAAGAAAGAACGAAGTAAGGAAAAAGTAAGAAAGAAGCAAGAAAGAAGTAAGAAAGAAAGTAGAAAGAAGTAAGAAAGAAGTAAGAAAGAAGTGTGAAAGAAGTAAGAAAGAAGAAAGAAAGAAGTAAGAAAGAAGTAAGAAAGAAGTAAGAAAGAAAGAAGTAAGAAAGAAGAAAGAAAGAAGTAAGAAAGAAGCAAGAAAGAAGTAAGAAAGAAGTAAGAAAGAAGTACGAAAGAAGTAAGAAAGAAGTAAGAAAGAAAGAAGAAAGAAGTAAGAAAGAAGTAAGAAAGAAGTAAGAAAGAAAGAAGAAAGAAGTAAGAAAGAAGTAAGAAAGAAGTAAGAAAGAACTAAGAAAGAAGTACGAAAGAAGTAAGAAAGAATTAAGAAAGAAAGAAGTAAGAAAGAAGTAAGAAAGAAGTAAGAAAGAAGTAAGACAGAAGTAAGAAAGAAAGAAGAAAGAAGTAAGAAAGAAGTAAAAAAGAAATAAGAAAGAAAGAAGAAAGAAAGAAGTAGGAAAGAAGTAAGAAAGAAGTAAGAAAGAAGTAAGAAAGAAGTATGAAAGAAGTAAGAAAGAAGAAAGAAAGAAGTAAGAAAGAAGTAAGAAAGAAGTAATAAAGAATTAAGAAGGAATGAAGAAAGAAGTAAGAAAGAAGAAAGAACGAAGTAAGAAAAAAGTAAGAAAGAAGCAAGAAAGAAGTAAGAAAGAAAGTAGAAAGAAGTAAGAAAGAAGTAAGAAAGAAGTGTGAAAGAAGTAAGAAAGAAGAAAGAAAGAAGTAAGAAAGAAGTAAGCAAGAAGTAAGAAAGAAGAAAGAAAGAAGTAAGAAAGAAGAAAGAAAGAAGTAAGAAAGAAGTAAGAAAGAAGTAAGAAAGAAGTAAGAAAGAAGTACGAAAGAAGTAAGAAAGAATTAAGAAAGAAAGAAGTAAGAAAGAAGTAAGAAAGAAAGAAGAAAGAAGTAAGAAAGAAGTAAGAAAGAAAGAAGTAAGAAAGAAGTAAGAAAGAAGAAAGAAAGAAGTAAGAAAGAAGTAAGAAAGAAGTAAGAAAGAAGTAAGAAAGAAGTTAAAAAGAAGTAAGATAAAAAGGAAGAAAGAAGTAAGAAAGGAATAAGAAATAAGAAAGAAGAAAGAAAGAAGTAAGAAAGAATTAAGAAAGAAAGAAGTAAGAAACAAGAAAGAAAGAAGTAAGAAAGAAGTAAGAAAGAAGTAAGAAAGAAGTAAGAAAGAAAGAAGTAAGAAAGAAGTAAGAAAGAAGAAAGAAAGAAGTAAGAAAGAAGAAAGAAAGAAGTAAGAAAGAAGTAAGAAAGAAGTAAGAAAGAAGTAAGAAAGAAGTAAGAAAGAAGTAAGACAGAAGTATGAAAGAAAGAAGAAAGAAGTAAGAAAGAAGTAAAAAAGAAATAAGAAAGAAAGAAGATAGAAAGAAGTAGGAAAGAAGTAAGAAAGAAGTAAGAAAGAAGTAAGAAAGAAGTATGAAAGAAGTAAGAAAGAAGAAAGAAAGAAGTAAGAAAGAAGTAAGAAAGAAGTAATAAAGAATTAAGAAGGAATGAAGAAAGAAGTAAGAAAGAAGAAAGAACGAAGTAAGAAAAAAGTAAGAAAGAAGCAAGAAAGAAGTAAGAAAGAAAGTAGAAAGAAGTAAGAAAGAAGTAAGAAAGAAGTGTGAAAGAAGTAAGAAAGAAGAAAGAAAGAAGTAAGAAAGAAGTAAGAAAGAAGTAAGAAAGAAGAAAGAAAGAAGTAAGAAAGAAGAAAGAAAGAAGTAAGAAAGAAGTAAGAAAGAAGTAAGAAAGAAGTAAGAAAGAAGTACGAAAGAAGTAAGAAAGAATTAAGAAAGAAAGAAGTAAGAAAGAAGTAAGAAAGAAAGAAGAAAGAAGTAAGAAATAAGTAAGAAAGAAAGAAGTAAGAAAGAAGTAAGAAAGAAGAAAGAAAGAAGTAAGAAAGAAGTAAGAAAGAAGTAAGAAAGAAGTAAGAAAGAAGTTAAAAAGAAGTAAGATAAAAAGGAAGAAAGAAGTAAGAAAGGAATAAGAAATAAGAAAGAAGTAAGAAAGAAGTAAGAAAGAAGTAAGAAAGAAAGAAGTAAGAAACAAGAAAGAAAGAAGTACGAAAGAAGTAAGAAAGAAGTAAGAAAGAAGTAAGAAAGAAAGAAGTAAGAAAGAAGTAAGAAAGAAGTAAGAAAGAAGTAAGAAAGAAGTAAGAAAGAAGTAAGAAAGAAGTAAGAAAGAAAGAAGTAAGAAGTAAGAAAGAAGTAAGAAAGAAGTATGAAAGAAGTAAGAAAGAAGAAAGAAAGAAGTAAGAAAGAAGTAAGAAAGAAGTAAGAAAGAAGTAAGAAAGAAGTAAGAAAGAAGTAAGAAAGAAAGAAGAAAGAAGTAAGAAAGAAGTAAGAAAGAAGTAAGAAAGAAGTAAGAAAGAAGAAAGAAAGAAGTAAGAAATAAGAAAGAAAGAAGTAAGAAAGAAGTAAGAAAGAAGTAAGAAAGAAGTAAGAAAGAAGTAAGAAAGAAGTAAGAAAGAAAGTAGAAAGAAGTAACATAGAAGTAATAAAGAAGTATGAAAGAAGTAAGAAAGAAGAAAGAAAGAAGTAAGAAAGAAGTAAGAAACAAGTAAGAAAGAAGTAAGAAAGAAAGAAGAAAGAAGAAAGAAAGAAGTAAGAAAGAAGTAAGAAAGAAGTAAGAAAGAAGTAAGAAGGAATGAAGAAAGTAGTAAGAAAGAAGTAAGAAAGAAGTAAGAAAGAAGTAAGAAAGAAAGAAGAGAGAAGTAAGAAAGAAGTAAGAAAGAAGTAAGAAAGAAGTAAGAAAGAAGAAAGAAAGAAGTAAGAAAGACGAAAGAAAGAAGTAAGAAAGAAGTAAGAAAGAAGTAAGAAAGAAGTAAGAAATAAGTACGAAAGAAGTAAGAAAGAAAGAAGTAAGAAAGAAGTAAGAAAGAAAGAAGAAAGAAGTAAGAAAGAAGTAAGAAAGAAGTAAGAAAGAAAGAAGAAAGAAGTAAGAAAGAAGTAAGAAAGAAGTAAGAAAGAAGTAGTAAGAAATGAAGAAAGAAGTAAGAAAGAAGAAAGAAGGAAGTAAGAAAGAAGTAAGAAAGAAGTAATAAAGAAGTAATAAAGAAGTAAGAAAGAAGTAAGAAAGAAAGAAGAAAGAAGTAAGAAAGAAGTAAGAAAGAAGAAAGAAAGTAGTAAGAGAGAAGAAGAAAGAAGTAAGAAAGAAGTAAGAAAGAAGTAAGAAAGAAGTAAGAAAGAAAGAAGAAAGAAGTAAGAAAGAAGTAAGAAAGAAGTAAGAAAGAATTACGAAAGAAGTAAGAAAGAAGAAAGAAAGAAGTAAGAAAGAAGTAAGAAAGAAGTAAGAAAGAAGTAAGAAAGAAGTACGAAAGAAGTAAGAAAGAATTAAGAAAGAAAGAAGAAAGAAGAAAGAAGAAAAAAGAAGTTAGAACGAAGTAAGAAAGAAGTAAGAAAGAAGTAAGAAAGAAGTAAGAAAGAAGTTAGAACGAAGTAAGAAAGAAGAAAGAAAGAAATAAGAAAGAAGTAAGAAAGAAGTAAGAAAGAAGTAAAAAAGACGTATGAAAGAAGTAAGAAAGAAGAAAGAAAGAAGTAAGAAAGAAGTAAGAAAGAAGTAAGAAAGAAATAAGAAAGAAAGAAGAAAGAAGTAAGAAAGAAGTAAGAAAGAAGTAAGAAAGAAAGAAGAAAGAAGTAAGAAGGAAGTAAGAAGTAAGAAAGAAGTAAGAAGGAATGAAGAAAGAAGTAAGAAAGAAGAAAGAAAGAAGAAAGAAAGAAAGAAGAAAGAAGTAAGAAAGAAGTAAGAGAGAAGTAAGAAAGAAGTAAGAAAGAAGAAAGAAAGAAAGAAGAAAGAAGTAAGAAAGAAGTAAGAAAGAAATAAGAAAGAAGTAAGAAAGAAGAAAGAAAGAAGTAAGAAAGAAGAAAGAAGTAAGAAAGAAGTAAGAAAGAAGTACGAAAGAAGTAAGAAGAATTAAGAAAGAAAGAAGTAAGAAAGAAAAAAGAAAGAAGTAAGAAAGAAGTAAGAAAGAAGTAAGAAAGAAAGAAGAAAGAAGTAAGAAAGAAGTAAGAAAGAAGTAAGAAAGAAAGAAGAAAGAAGTAAGAAAGAAGTAAGAAAGAAGTAAGAAAGAAGTAAGAAAGAAAGAAGAAAGAAGTAAGAAAGAATTAAGAAAGAAGTATGAAAGAAGTAAAGAAGTAAGAAAGAAGTAAGAAAGAAGTAAGAAAGAAGTAAGAAGGAATGAAGAAAGAAGTAAGAAAGAAGTAAGAAAGAAGTAGAAAGAAGTAAGAAGAAGTAAGAAAGAAGTAAGAAAGATAGAAGTAAGAAAGAAGTAAGATAGAAGAAAGAAAGAAGTAAGAAAGAAGTAAGAAAGAAGTAAGAAAGAAGTAAGAAAGAAGTTAAAAAGAAGTAAGATAAAAGGAAGAAAGAAGTAAGAAAGGAATAAGAAATAAGAAAGAAGTAAGAAAGAAGTAAGAAAGAAGTAAGAAGAAGAAGAAAGAAGTAAGAAAGAAGAAAGAAAGAAGTAAGAAAGAAGTAAGAAAGAAGTAAGAAAGAAGTAAGAAAGAAAGAAGTAAGAAAGAAGTAAGAAAGAAGTAAGAAAGAAGTAAGAAAGAAGTAAGAAAGAAGTAAGAAAGAAGTAAGAAAGAAATAAGTAAGAAGTAAGAAAGAAGTAAGAAAGAAGTATGAAAGAAGTAAGAAAGAAAAAGAAAGAAGTAAGAAAGAAGTAAGAAAGAAGTAAGAAAGAAGTAAGAAAGAAGTAAGAAAGAAGTAAGAAAGAAAGAAGAAAGAAGTAAGAAAGAAGTAAGAAAGAAGTAAGAAAGAAGTAAGAAAGAAGAAAGAAAGAAGTAAGAAATAAGAAAGAAAGAAGTAAGAAAGAAGTAAGAAAGAAGTAAGAAAGAAGTAAGAAATAAGTAAGAAAGAAGTAAGAAAGAAGTTAGAAAGAAGTAAGAAAGAAGTAAGAAAGAAGTAAGAAAGAAGTAAGAAAGAAGTAAGAAAGAAGTAAGAAAGAAGTAAGAAATAAGTAAGAAAGAAGAAAAAAGAAGTTACAAAGAAGTAAGAAAGAAGTAAGAAAGAAGTAAGAAAGAAGTAAGAAAGAAAGAAAGAAGAAAGAAAGAAAGAAGAAAGAAGTAAGAGAGAAGTAAGAAAGAAGTAAGAAGAAGTACGAAAGAAGTAAGAAAGAAGTAAGAAGGAAAGAAGAAAGAAGTAAGAAAGAAGTAAGAAAGAAGAAAGAAGTAAGAAAGAAGAAAGAAGTAAGAAAGAAGAAAGAAGAAAGAAAGAAGTAAGAAAGAAGTAAGAAAGAAGTAAGAAAGAAGTAAGAAAGAAAGAAGAAAGAAGTAAGAAAGAAGTAAGAAAGAAATAAGAAAGAAAGAAGAAATAAGAAAGAAAGAAGTAGGAAAGAAGTAAGAAAGAAGTAAGAAAGAAGTAATAAAGAATTAAGAAGGAATGAAGAAAGAAGTAAGAAAGAAGAAAGAACGAAGTAAGAAAGAAGTAAGAAAGAAGTAAGAAAGAAGTAAGAAAGAAGTAAGAAAGAAGTAAGAAAGTAAGAAGAAAGAAGTAAGAAAGAAGTAAGAAGGAATGAAGAAAGTAGTAAGAAAGAAGTAAGAAAGAAGTAAGAAAGAAGAAAGAAGTAAGAAGAAGTAAGAAAGAAGAAAGAAAGATAAAGAAAGAAGTAAGAAAGAAGTAAAAAAGAAGTATGAAAGAAGTAAGAAAGAAGAAAGAAAGCAGTAAGAAAGAAGTAAGAAAGAAATAAGAAAGAAAGAAGAAAGAAGTAAGAAAGAAGAAAGAAAGAAGAAAGAAGTAAGAAAGAAGTAAGAAGGAATGAAGAAAGAAGTAAGAAAGAAGAAAGAAAGAAGAAAGAAAGAAGTAAGAAAGAAGTAAGAAAGAAGTAATAAAGAAGTAATAAAGAAGTAAGAAAGAAAGAAGAAAGAAGTAAGAAAGAAGTAAGAAAGAAGAAAGAAAGTAGTAAGAAAGAAGTTAGAAAGAAGTAAGAAAGAAGTAAGAAAGAAGTAAGAAAGAAAGAAGAAAGAAGCAAGAAAGAAGTAAGAAAGAAGTAAGAAAGAAGTAAGAAAGAAGAAAGAAAGAAGTAAAAAAGAAGTATGAAAGAAGTAAGAAAGAAGTAAGAAAGAAGTAAGAAAGAAAGAAGAAAGAAGTAAGAAAGAAGTAAGAAAGAAGAAAAAAGAAGTTAGAAAGAAGTAAGAAAGAAGTAAGAAAGAAGTAAGAAAGATGTAAGAAAGAAGTAAAAAAGAAGTATGAAAGAAGTATGAAAGAAGTAAGAAAGAAGAAAGAAAGTAGTAAGAAAGAAGTTAGAAAGAAGTAAGAAAGAAGTAAGAAAGAAGTAAGAAAGAAGTTAAGAAAGAAAGAAGAAAGAAGTAATAAAGAAGTAAGAAAGAAGGAAGAAAGAATTACGAAAGAAGTAAGAAAGAAGTAAGAAAGAAAGAAGTAAGAAAGAAGAAAGAAAGAAGTAAGAAAGAAGTAAGAAAGAAGTAAGAAGGAATGAAGAAAGAAGTAAGAAAGAAGTAAGAAAGAAGTAAGAAAGAAAGAAGAAAGAAGTAAGAAAGAAGTAAGAAAGAAGTAAGAAAGAAGTAAGAAAGAAGAAAGAAAGAAGTAAGAAATAAGAAAGAAAGAAGTAAGAAAGAAGTAAGAAAGAAGTAAGAAAGAAGTAAGAAATAAGTAAGAAAGAAGAAAAAAGAAGTTAGAAAGAAGTAAGAAAGAAGTAAGAAAGAAGTAAGAAAGAAGTAAGAAAGAAAGAAGAAAGAAGAAAGAAAGAAGTAAGAAAGAAATAAGAAAGAAAGAAGAAAGAAGAAAGAAAGAAGTAGGAAAGACGTAAGAAAGAAGTAAGAAAGAAGTAATAAAGAATTAAGAAGGAATGAAGAAAGAAGTAAGAAAGAAGAAAGAACGAAGTAAGAAAGAAGTAAGAAAGAAGTAAGAAAGAAGTAAGAAAGAAAGTAGAAAGAAGTAAGAAAGAAGTAAGAAAGAAGTAAGAAAGAAGTAAGAAGGAATGAAGAAAGTAGTAAGAAAGAAGTAAGAAAGAAGTAAGAAAGAAGAAAGAAGTAAGAAAGAAGTAAGAAAGAAGTAAGAAAGAAGTAAGAAAGAAGAAAGAAAGAAGTAAGAAAGAAGTAAAAAAGAAGTATGAAAGAAGTAAGAAAGAAGAAAGAAAGCAGTAAGCAAGAAGTAAGAAAGAATTAAGAAAGAAAGAAGTAAGAAAGAAGTAAGAAAGAAGTAAGAATGTAGAAAAAAGAAGTTACAAAGAAGTAAGAAAGAAGTAAGAAAGAAGTAAGAAAGAAGTAAGAAAGAAAGAAAGAAGAAAGAAAGAAAGAAGAAAGAAGTAAGAGAGAAGTAAGAAAGAAGTAAGAAAGAAGTACGAAAGAAGTAAGAAAGAAGTAAGAAGGAAAGAAGAAAGAAGTAAGAAAGAAGTAAGAAAGAAGAAAGAAGTAAGAAAGAAGAAAGAAGTAAGAAAGAAGAAAGAAGAAAGAAAGAAGTAAGAAAGAAGTAAGAAAGAAGTAATAAAGAAGTAAGAAGGAATGAAGAAAGAAGTAAGAAAGAAGAAAGAACGAAGTAAAGAAAGAAGTAAGAAAGAAGTAAGAAAGAAGTAAGAAAGAAGTAAGAAAGAAGTAAGAAAGAAGAAAGAAAGAAGTAAGAAAGAAGTAAGAAACAAGTAAGAAAGAAGTAAGAAAGAAAGAAGAAAGAAGAAAGAAAGAAGTAAGAAAGAAGTAAGAAAGAAGTAAGAAAGAAGTAAGAAGGAATGAAGAAAGTAGTAAGAAAGAAGTAAGAAAGAAGTAAGAAAGAAGTAAGAAAGAAAGAAGAAAGAAGTAAGAAAGAAGTAAGAAAGAAGTAAGAAAGAAGTAAGAAAGAAGAAAGAAAGAAGTAAGAAAGAAGAAAGAAAGAAGTAAGAAAGAAGTAAGAAAGAAGTAAGAAAGAAGTAAGAAATAAGTACGAAAGAAGTAAGAAAGAAAGAATTAAGAAAGAAGTAAGAAAGAAAGAAGAAAGAAGTAAGAAAGAAGTAAGAAAGAAGTAAGAAAGAAAGAAGAAAGAAGTAAGAAAGAAGTAAGAAAGAAGAAAGAAAGAAGTAAGAAAGAAGTAAGAAAGAAGTAATAAAGAAGTAATAAAGAAGTAAGAAAGAAGTAAGAAAGAAAGAAGAAAGATGTAAGAAAGAAGTAAGAAAGAAGAAAGAAAGTAGTAAGAGAGAAGAAGAAAGAAGTAAGAAAGAAGTAAGAAAGAAGTAAGAAAGAAGTAAGAAAGAAAGAAGAAAGAAGTAAGAAAGAAGTAAGAAAGAAGTAAGAAAGAATTACGAAAGAAGTAAGAAAGAAGAAAGAAAGAAGTAAGAAAGAAGTAAGAAAGAAGTAAGAAAGAAGTAAGAAAGAAGTACGAAAGAAGTAAGAAAGAATTAAGAAAGAAAGAAGAAAGAAGAAAGAAGAAAAAAGAAGTTAGAACGAAGTAAGAAAAAAGTAAGAAAGAAGTAAGAAAGAAGTAAGAAAGAAAGAAGAAAGAAGTAAGAAAGAAGTAAGAAAGAAGTAAGAAAGAAGTAAGAAAGAAAGAAGAAAGAAGTAAGAAAGAAGTAAGAAAGAAGTAAGAAAGAAGTAAGAAAGAAGTAAAAAAGACGTATGAAAGAAGTAAGAAAGAAGAAAGAAAGAAGTAAGAAAGAAGTAAGAAAGAGGTAAGAAAGAAATAAGAAAGAAAGAAGAAAGAAGTAAGAAAGAAGTAAGAAAGAAGTAAGAAAGAAGTAAGAAAGAAAGAAGAAAGAAGTAAGAAGGAAGTAAGAAGTAAGAAAGAAGTAAGAAGGAATGAAGAAAGAAGTAAGAAAGAAGAAAGAAAGAAGAAAGAAAGAAAGAAGAAAGAAGTAAGAAAGAAGTAAGAGAGAAGTAAGAAAGAAGTAAGAAAGAAGAAAGAAAGAAAGAAGAAAGAAGTAAGAAAGAAGTAAGAAAGAAATAAGAAAGAAGTAAGAAAGAAGAAAGAAAGAAGTAAGAAAGAAGAAAGAAGTAAGAAAGAAGTAAGAAAGAAGTACGAAAGAAGTAAGAAATAATTAAGAAAGAAAGAAGTAAGGAAGAAAAAAGAAAGAAGTAAGAAAGAAGTAAGAAAGAAGTAAGAAAGAAAGAAGAAAGAAGTAAGAAAGAAGTAAGAAAGAAGTAAGAAAGAAAGAAGAAAGAAGTAAGAAAGAAGTAAGAAAGAAATAAGAAAGAAGTAAGAAAGAAAGAAGAAAGAAGTAAGAAAGAATTAAGAAAGAAGTATGAAAGAAGTAAAGAAGTAAGAAAGAAGTAAGAAAGAAGTAAAAAGAAGTAAGAAGGAATGAAGAAAGAAGTAAGAAAGAAGTAAGAAAGAAAGAAGTAAGAAAGAAGTAAGATAGAAGAAAGAAAGAAGTAAGAAAGAAGTAAGAAAGAAGTAAGAAAGAAGTAAGAAAGAAGTTAAAAAGAAGTAAGATAAAAAGGAAGAAAAAGTAAGAAAGGAATAAGAAATAAGAAAGAAGTAAGAAAGAAGTAAGAAAGAAGTAAGAAAGAAAGAAGTAAGAAAGAAGAAAGAAAGAAGTAAGAAAGAAGTAAGAAAGAAGTAAGAAAGAAGTAAGAAAGAAAGAAGTAAGAAAGAAGTAAGAAAGAATTAAGAAAGAAGTAAGAAAGAAGTAAGAAAGAAGTAAGAAAGAAGTAAGAAAGAAAGAAGTAAGAAGTAAGAAAGAAGTAAGAAAGAAGTATGAAAGAAGTAAGAAAGAAGAAAGAAAGAAGTAAGAAAGAAGTAAGAAAGAAGTAAGAAAGAAGTAAGAAAGAAGTAAGAAAGAAGTAAGAAAGAAAGAAGAAAGAAGTAAGAAAGAAGTAAGAAAGAAGTAAGAAAGAAGTAAGAAAGAAGAAAGAAAGAAGTAAGAAATAAGAAAGAAAGAAGTAAGAAAGAAGTAAGAAAGAAGTAAGAAAGAAGTAAGAAATAAGTAAGAAAGAAGAAAAAAGAAGTTAGAAAGAAGTAAGAAAGAAGTAAGAAAGAAGTAAGAAAGAAGTAAGAAAGAAAGAAGAAAGAAGAAAGAAAGAAGTAAGAAAGAAATAAGAAAGAAAGAAGAAAGAAGAAAGAAAGAAGTAGGAAAGAAGTAAGAAAGAAGTAAGAAAGAAGTAATAAAGAATTAAGAAGGAATGAAGAAAGAAGTAAGAAAGAAGAAAGAACGAAGGAAGAAAGAAGTAAGAAAGAAGTAAGAAAGAAGTAACAAAGAAAGTAGAAAGAAGTAAGAAAGAAGTAAGAAAGAAGTAAGAAAGAAGTAAGAAGGAATGAAGAAAGTAGTAAGAAAGAAGTAAGAAAGAAGTAAGAAAGAAGTAAGAAAGAAGTAAGAAAGAAGTAAAGAAGTAAGAAAGAAGTAAGAAAGAAGTAAGAAAGAAGTAAGAAGGAAGAAAGAAGTAAGAAAGAAGTAAGAAAGAAGTAAGAAAGAAGTAAGAAAGAAGTAAGAAAGAAGTAAGAAAGAAAGAAGTAAGAAAGAAGTAAGAAAGAAGTAAGAAAGAAAGTAGAAAGAAGTAACATAGAAGTAATAAAGAAGTATGAAAGAAGTAAGAAAGAAGAAAGAAAGAAGTAAGAAAGAAGTAAGAAACAAGTAAGAAAGAAGAAAGAAAGAAGAAAGAAGAAAGAAAGAAGTAAGAAAGAAGTAAGAAAGAAGTAAGAAAGAAGTAAGAAGGAATGAAGAAAGTAGTAAGAAAGAAGTAAGAAAGAAGTAAGAAAGAAGTAAGAAAGAAAGAAGAAAGAAGTAAGAAAGAAGTAAGAAAGAAGTAAGAAAGAAGTAAGAAAGAAGAAAGAAAGAAGTAAGAAAGAAGAAAGAAAGAAGTAAGAAAGAAGTAAGAAAGAAGTAAGAAAGAAGTAAGAAATAAGTACGAAAGAAGTAAGAAAGAAAGAAGTAAGAAAGAAGTAAGAAAGAAAGAAGAAAGAAGTAAGAAAGAAGTAAGAAAGAAGTAAGAAAGAAAGAAGAAAGAAGTAAGAAAGAAGTAAGAAAGAAGTAAGAAAGAAGTAGTAAGAAATGAAGAAAGAAGTAAGAAAGAAGAAAGAAAGAAGTAAGAAAGAAGTAAGAAAGAAGTAATAAAGAAGTAATAAAGAAGTAAGAAAGAAGTAAGAAAGAAAGAAGAAAGATGTAAGAAAGAAGTAAGAAAGAAGTAAGAAAGAAGTAAGAAAGAAGTAAGAAAGAAAGAAGAAAGAAGTAAGAAAGAATTAAGAAAGAAGTATGAAAGAAGTAAAGAAGTAAGAAAGAAGTAAGAAAGAGGTAAGAAAGAAGTAAGAAGGAATGAAGAAAGAAGTAAGAAAGAAGTAAGAAAGAAGTAAGAAAGAAGTAAGAAAGAAGTAAGAAAGAAGTAAGAAAGAAAGAAGTAAGAAAGAAGTAAGATAGAAGAAAGAAAGAAGTAAGAAAGAAGTAAGAAAGAAGTAAGAAAGAAGTAAGAAAGAAGTTAAAAAGAAGTAAGATAAAAAGGAAGAAAGAAGTAAGAAAGGAATAAGAAATAAGAAAGAAGTAAGAAAGAAGTAAGAAAGAAGTAAGAAAGAAAGAAGTAAGAAAGAAGAAAGAAAGAAGTAAGAAAGAAGTAAGAAAGAAGTAAGAAAGAAGTAAGAAAGAAAGAAGTAAGAAAGAAGTAAGAAAGAAGTAAGAAAGAAGTAAGAAAGAAGTAAGAAAGAAGTAAGAAAGAAGTAAGAAAGAAAGAAGTAAGAAGTAAGAAAGAAGTAAGAAAGAAGTATGAAAGAAGTAAGAAAGAAGAAAGAAAGAAGTAAGAAAGAAGTAAGAAAGAAGTAAGAAAGAAGTAAGAAAGAAGTAAGAAAGAAGTAAGAAAGAAAGAAGAAAGAAGTAAGAAAGAAGTAAGAAAGAAGTAAGAAAGAAGAAAGAAAGAAGTAAGAAATAAGAAAGAAAGAAGTAAGAAAGAAGTAAGAAAGAAGTAAGAAAGAAGTAAGAAAGAAGTACGAAAGAAGAAAGAAAGAAGTAAGAAAGAAGTAAGAAGGAATGAAGAAAGTAGTAAGAAAGAAGTAAGAAAGAAGTAAGAAAGAAGAAAGAAGTAAGAAAGAAGTAAGAAAGAAGAAAGAAAGATAAAGAAAGAAGTAAGAAAGAAGTAAAAAAGAAGTATGAAAGAAGTAAGAAAGAAGAAAGAAAGCAGTAAGAAAGAAGTAAGAAAGAAGTAAGAAAGAAGTAATAAAGAAGTAATAAAGAAGTAAGAAAGAAAGAAGAAAGAAGTAAGAAAGAAGTAAGAAAGAAGAAAGAAAGTAGTAAGAAAGAAGTTAGAAAGAAGTAAGAAAGAAGTAAGAAAGAAGTAAGAAAGAAAGAAGAAAGAAGAAAGAAAGAAGTAAGAAAGAAATAAGAAAGAAAGAAGAAAGAAGAAAGAAAGAAGTAGGAAAGAAGTAAGAAAGAAGTAAGAAAGAAGTAATAAAGAATTAAGAAGGAATGAAGAAAGAAGTAAGAAAGAAGAAAGAACGAAGTAAGAAAGAAGTAAGAAAGAAGTAAGAAAGAAGTAAGAAAGAAAGTAGAAAGAAGTAAGAAAGAAGTAAGAAAGAAGTAAGAAAGAAGTAAGAAGGAATGAAGAAAGTAGTAAGAAAGAAGTCAGAAAGAAGTAAGAAGGAAAGAAGAAAGAAGTAAGAAAGAAGTAAGAAAGAAGAAAGAAGTAAGAAAGAAGAAAGAAGTAAGAAAGAAGAAAGAAGAAAGAAGTAAGAAAGAAGTAAGAAAGAAGTAAGAAAGAAGTAAGAAAGAAAGAAGAAAGAAGTAAGAAAGAAGTAAGAAAGAAATAAGAAAGAAAGAAGAAATAAGAAAGAAAGAAGTAGGAAAGAAGTAAGAAAGAAGTAAGAAAGAAGTAATAAAGAATTAAGAAGGAATGAAGAAAGAAGTAAGAAAGAAGTAAGAAAGAAGTAAGAAAGAAGTAAGAAAGAAGTAAGAAAGTAAGAAGAAAGAAAGAAGAAAGAAGAAAGAAAGAAGTAAGAAAGAAGAAAGAAAGTAGTAAGAAAGAAGTTAGAAAGAAGTAAGAAAGAAGTAAGAAAGAAGTAAGAAAGAAAGAAGAAAGAAGAAAGAAAGAAGTAAGAAAGAAATAAGAAAGAAAGAAGAAAGAAGAAAGAAAGAAGTAGGAAAGAAGTAAGAAAGAAGTAAGAAAGAAGTAATAAAGAATTAAGAAGGAATGAAGAAAGAAGTAAGAAAGAAGAAAGAACGAAGTAAGAAAGAAGTAAGAAAGAAGTAAGAAAGAAGTAAGAAAGAAAGTAGAAAGAAGTAAGAAAGAAGTAAGAAAGAAGTAAGAAAGAAGTAAGAAAGAAGTAAGAAAGAAGTACGAAAGAAGTCAGAAAGAAGTAAGAAGGAAAGAAGAAAGAAGTAAGAAAGAAGTAAGAAAGAAGAAAGAAGTAAGAAAGAAGAAAGAAGTAAGAAAGAAGAAAGAAGAAAGAAGTAAGAAAGAAGTAAGAAAGAAGTAAGAAAGAAGTAAGAAAGAAAGAAGAAAGAAGTAAGAAAGAAGTAAGAAAGAAATAAGAAAGAAAGAAGAAATAAGAAAGAAAGAAGTAGGAAAGAAGTAAGAAAGAAGTAAGAAAGAAGTAATAAAGAATTAAGAAGGAATGAAGAAAGAAGTAAGAAAGAAGTAAGAAAGAAGTAAGAAAGAAGTAAGAAAGAAGTAAGAAAGTAAGAAGAAAGAAGTAAGAAAGAAGTAAGAAGGAATGAAGAAAGTAGTAAGAAAGAAGTAAGAAAGAAGTAAGAAAGAAGAAAGAAGTAAGAAAGAAGTAAGAAAGAAGAAAGAAAGATAAAGAAAGAAGTAAGAAAGAAGTAAAAAAGAAGTATGAAAGAAGTAAGAAAGAAGAAAGAAAGCAGTAAGAAAGAAGTAAGAAAGAAGTAAGAAAGAAGTAATAAAGAAGTAATAAAGAAGTAAGAAAGAAAGAAGAAAGAAGTAAGAAAGAAGTAAGAAAGAAGAAAGAAAGTAGTAAGAAAGAAGTTAGAAAGAAGTAAGAAAGAAGTAAGAAAGAAGTAAGAAAGAAAGAAGAAAGAAGAAAGAAAGAAGTAAGAAAGAAATAAGAAAGAAAGAAGAAAGAAGAAAGAAAGAAGTAGGAAAGAAGTAAGAAAGAAGTAAGAAAGAAGTAATAAAGAATTAAGAAGGAATGAAGAAAGAAGTAAGAAAGAAGAAAGAACGAAGTAAGAAAGAAGTAAGAAAGAAGTAAGAAAGAAGTAAGAAAGAAAGTAGAAAGAAGTAAGAAAGAAGTAAGAAAGAAGTAAGAAAGAAGTAAGAAGGAATGAAGAAAGTAGTAAGAAAGAAGTAAGAAAGAAGTAAGAAAGAAGAAAGAAGTAAGAAAGAAGTAAGAAAGAAGTAAGAAAGAAGAAAGAAAGAAGTAAGAAAGAAAGAAGAAAGAAGTAAGAAAGAATTAAGAAAGAAGTATGAAAGAAGTAAAGAAGTAAGAAAGAAGTAAGAAAGAAGTAAGAAAGAAGTAAGAAGGAATGAAGAAAGAAGTAAGAAAGAAGTAAGAAAGAAGTAAGAAAGAAGTAAGAAAGAAGTAAGAAAGAAGTAAGAAAGAAAGAAGTTAGAAAGAAGTAAGATAGAAGAAAGAAAGAAGTAAGAAAGAAGTAAGAAAGAAGTAAGAAAGAAGTAAGAAAGAAGTTAAAAAGAAGTAAGATAAAAAGGAAGAAAGAAGTAAGAAAGGAATAAGAAATAAGAAAGAAGTAAGAAAGAAGTAAGAAAGAAGTAAGAAAGAAAGAAGTAAGAAAGAAGAAAGAAAGAAGTAAGAAAGAAGTAAGAAAGAAGTAAGAAAGAAGTAAGAAAGAAAGAAGTAAGAAAGAAGTAAGAAAGAAGTAAGAAAGAAGTAAGAAAGAAGTAAGAAAGAAGTAAGAAAGAAGTAAGAAAGAAAGAAGTAAGAAGTAAGAAAGAAGTAAGAAAGAAGTATGAAAGAAGTAAGAAAGAAGAAAGAAAGAAGTAAGAAAGAAGTAAGAAAGAAGTAAGAAAGAAGTAAGAAAGAAGTAAGAAAGAAGTAAGAAAGAAAGAAGAAAGAAGTAAGAAAGAAGTAAGAAAGAAGTAAGAAAGAAGTAAGAAAGAAGAAAGAAAGAAGTAAGAAATAAGAAAGAAAGAAGTAAGAAAGAAGTAAGAAAGAAGTAAGAAAGAAGTAAGAAAGAAGTAAGAAAGAAGTAAGAAAGAAGTACGAAAGAAGTAAGAAAGAATTAAGAAAGAAAGAAGTAAGAAAGAAGTAAGAAAGAAAGAAGAAAGAAGTAAGAAAGAAGTAAGAAAGAAGTAAGAAAGAAAGAAGAAAGAAGTAAGAAAGAAGTAAGAAAGAAGTACGAAAGAAGTAAGAAAGAATTACGAAAGAAAGAAGTAAGAAAGAAGTAAGAAAGAAGTAAGAAAGAAGTAAGAAAGAAAGAAGAAAGAAGTAAGAAAGAAGTAAGAAAGAAGTAAGAAAGAAAGAAGAAAGAAGTTAGAAAGAAGTAAGAAAGAAGTAAGAAAGAAGTAAGAAAGAAGTAAGAAAGAAAGTAGAAAGAAGTAACATAGAAGTAATAAAGAAGTATGAAAGAAGTAAGAAAGAAGAAAGAAAGAAGTAAGAAAGAAGTAAGAAACAAGTAAGAAAGAAGTAAGAAAGAAAGAAGAAAGAAGAAAGAAAGAAGTAAGAAAGAAGTAAGAAAGAAGTAAGAAAGAAGTAAGAAGGAATGAAGAAAGTAGTAAGAAAGAAGTAAGAAAGAAGTAAGAAAGAAGTAAGAAAGAAAGAAGAAAGAAGTAAGAAAGAAGTAAGAAAGAAGTAAGAAAGAAGTAAGAAAGAAGAAAGAAAGAAGTAAGAAAGAAGAAAGAAAGAAGTAAGAAAGAAGTAAGAAAGAAGTAAGAAAGAAGTAAGAAATAAGTACGAAAGAAGTAAGAAAGAAAGAAGTAAGAAAGAAGTAAGAAAGAAAGAAGAAAGAAGTAAGAAAGAAGTAAGAAAGAAGTAAGAAAGAAAGAAGAAAGAAGTAAGAAAGAAGTAAGAAAGAAGTAAGAAAGAAGTAGTAAGAAATGAAGAAAGAAGTAAGAAAGAAGAAAGAAAGAAGTAAGAAAGAAGTAAGAAAGAAGTAATAAAGAAGTAATAAAGAAGTAAGAAAGAAGTAAGAAAGAAAGAAGAAAGATGTAAGAAAGAAGTAAGAAAGAAGAAAGAAAGTAGTAAGAGAGAAGAAGAAAGAAGTAAGAAAGAAGTAAGAAAGAAGTAAGAAAGAAGTAAGAAAGAAAGAAGAAAGAAGTAAGAAAGAAGTAAGAAAGAAGTAAGAAAGAATTACGAAAGAAGTAAGAAAGAAGAAAGAAAGAAGTAAGAAAGAAGTAAGAAAGAAGTAAGAAAGAAGTAAGAAAGAAGTACGAAAGAAGTAAGAAAGAATTAAGAAAGAAAGAAGAAAGAAGAAAGAAGAAAAAAGAAGTTAGAACGAAGTAAGAAAGAAGTAAGAAAGAAGTAAGAAAGAAGTAAGAAAGAAGTAAGAAAGAAGTTAGAACGAAGTAAGAAAGAAGAAAGAAAGAAATAAGAAAGAAGTAAGAAAGAAGTAAGAAAGAAGTAAAAAAGACGTATGAAAGAAGTAAGAAAGAAGAAAGAAAGAAGTAAGAAGAAGTAAGAAAGAGGTAAGAAAGAAATAAGAAAGAAAGAAGAAAGAAGTAAGAAAGAAGTAAGAAAGAAGTAAGAAAGAAGTAAGAAAGAAAGAAGAAAGAAGTAAGAAGGAAGTAAGAAGTAAGAAAGAAGTAAGAAGGAATGAAGAAAGAAGTGAGAAAGAAGAAAGAAAGAAGAAAGAAAGAAAGAAGAAAGAAGTAAGAAAGAAGTAAGAGAGAAGTAAGAAAGAAGTAAGAAAGAAGAAAGAAAGAAAGAAGAAAGAAGTAAGAAAGAAGTAAGAAAGAAATAAGAAAGAAGTAAGAAAGAAGAAAGAAAGAAGTAAGAAAGAAGAAAGAAGTAAGAAAGAAGTAAGAAAGAAGTACGAAAGAAGTAAGAAAGAATTAAGAAAGAAAGAAGTAAGAAAGAAAAAAGAAAGAAGTAAGAAAGAAGTAAGAAAGAAGTAAGAAAGAAAGAAGAAAGAAGTAAGAAAGAAGTAAGAAAGAAGTAAGAAAGAAAGAAGAAAGAAGTAAGAAAGAAGTAAGAAAGAAGTAAGAAAGAAGTAAGAAAGAAAGAAGAAAGAAGTAAGAAAGAATTAAGAAAGAAGTATGAAAGAAGTAAAGAAGTAAGAAAGAAGTAAGAAAGAAGTAAGAAAGAAGTAAGAAGGAATGAAGAAAGAAGTAAGAAAGAAGTAAGAAAGAAAGAAGTAAGAAAGAAGTAAGATAGAAGAAAGAAAGAAGTAAGAAAGAAGTAAGAAAGAAGTAAGAAAGAAGTAAGAAAGAAGTTAAAAAGAAGTAAGATAAAAAGGAAGAAAAAGTAAGAAAGGAATAAGAAATAAGAAAGAAGTAAGAAAGAAGTAAGAAAGAAGTAAGAAAGAAAGAAGTAAGAAAGAAGAAAGAAAGAAGTAAGAAAGAAGTAAGAAAGAAGTAAGAAAGAAGTAAGAAAGAAAGAAGTAAGAAAGAAGTAAGAAAGAATTAAGAAAGAATTAAGAAAGAAGTAAGAAAGAAGTAAGAAAGAAGTAAGAAAGAAAGAAGTAAGAAGTAAGAAAGAAGTAAGAAAGAAGTATGAAAGAAGTAAGAAAGAAGAAAGAAAGAAGTAAGAAAGAAGTAAGAAAGAAGTAAGAAAGAAGTAAGAAAGAAGTAAGAAAGAAGTAAGAAAGAAAGAAGAAAGAAGTAAGAAAGAAGTAAGAAAGAAGTAAGAAAGAAGTAAGAAAGAAGAAAGAAAGAAGTAAGAAATAAGAAAGAAAGAAGTAAGAAAGAAGTAAGAAAGAAGTAAGAAAGAAGTAAGAAAGAAGTAAGAAATAAGTAAGAAAGAAGAAAAAAGAAGTTAGAAAGAAGTAAGAAAGAAGTAAGAAAGAAGTAAGAAAGAAGTAAGAAAGAAAGAAGAAAGAAGAAAGAAAGAAGTAAGAAAGAAATAAGAAAGAAAGAAGAAAGAAGAAAGAAAGAAGTAGGAAAGAAGTAAGAAAGAAGTAAGAAAGAAGTAATAAAGAATTAAGAAGGAATGAAGAAAGAAGTAAGAAAGAAGAAAGAACGAAGGAAGAAAGAAGTAAGAAAGAAGTAAGAAAGAAGTAAGAAAGAAAGTAGAAAGAAGTAAGAAAGAAGTAAGAAAGAAGTAAGAAAGAAGTAAGAAGGAATGAAGAAAGTAGTAAGAAAGAAGTAAGAAAGAAGTAAGAAAGAAGTAAGAAAGAAGTATGAAAGAAGTAAAGAAGTAAGAAAGAAGTAAGAAAGAAGTAAGAAAGAAGTAAGAAGGAATGAAGAAAGAAGTAAGAAAGAAGTAAGAAAGAAGTAAGAAAGAAGTAAGAAAGAAGTAAGAAAGAAGTAAGAAAGAAAGAAGTAAGAAAGAAGTAAGAAAGAAGTAAGAAAGAAAGTAGAAAGAAGTAACATAGAAGTAATAAAGAAGTATGAAAGAAGTAAGAAAGAAGAAAGAAAGAAGTAAGAAAGAAGTAAGAAACAAGTAAGAAAGAAGAAAGAAAGAATAAAGAAGAAAGAAAGAAGTAAGAAAGAAGTAAGAAAGAAGTAAGAAAGAAGTAAGAAGGAATGAAGAAAGTAGAAAGAAAGAAGTAAGAAAGAAGTAAGAAAGAAGTAAGAAAGAAAGAAGAAAGAAGTAAGAAAGAAGTAAGAAAGAAGTAAGAAAGAAGTAAGAAAGAAGAAAGAAAGAAGTAAGAAAGAAGAAAGAAAGAAGTAAGAAAGAAGTAAGAAAGAAGTAAGAAAGAAGTAAGAAATAAGTACGAAAGAAGTAAGAAAGAAAGAAGTAAGAAAGAAGTAAGAAAGAAAGAAGAAAGAAGTAAGAAAGAAGTAAGAAAGAAGTAAGAAAGAAAGAAGAAAGAAGTAAGAAAGAAGTAAGAAAGAAGTAAGAAAGAAGTAGTAAGAAATGAAGAAAGAAGTAAGAAAGAAGAAAGAAAGAAGTAAGAAAGAAGTAAGAAAGAAGTAATAAAGAAGTAATAAAGAAGTAAGAAAGAAGTAAGAAAGAAAGAAGAAAGATGTAAGAAAGAAGTAAGAAAGAAGTAAGAAAGAAGTAAGAAAGAAGTAAGAAAGAAAGAAGAAAGAAGTAAGAAAGAATTAAGAAAGAAGTATGAAAGAAGTAAGAAAGAAGAAAGAAAGAAGTAAGAAAGAAGTAAGAAAGAAGTATGAAAGAAGTAAAGAAGTAAGAAAGAAGTAAGAAAGAAGTAAGAAAGAAGTAAGAAGGAATGAAGAAAGAAGTAAGAAAGAAGTAAGAAAGAAGTAAGAAAGAAGTAAGAAAGAAGTAAGAAAGAAGTAAGAAAGAAAGAAGTAAGAAAGAAGTAAGAAAGAAGTAAGAAAGAAAGTAGAAAGAAGTAACATAGAAGTAATAAAGAAGTATGAAAGAAGTAAGAAAGAAGAAAGAAAGAAGTAAGAAAGAAGTAAGAAACAAGTAAGAAAGAAGAAAGAAAGAATAAAGAAGAAAGAAAGAAGTAAGAAAGAAGTAAGAAAGAAGTAAGAAAGAAGTAAGAAGGAATGAAGAAAGTAGAAAGAAAGAAGTAAGAAAGAAGTAAGAAAGAAGTAAGAAAGAAAGAAGAAAGAAGTAAGAAAGAAGTAAGAAAGAAGTAAGAAAGAAGTAAGAAAGAAGAAAGAAAGAAGTAAGAAAGAAGAAAGAAAGAAGTAAGAAAGAAGTAAGAAAGAAGTAAGAAAGAAGTAAGAAATAAGTACGAAAGAAGTAAGAAAGAAAGAAGTAAGAAAGAAGTAAGAAAGAAAGAAGAAAGAAGTAAGAAAGAAGTAAGAAAGAAGTAAGAAAGAAAGAAGAAAGAAGTAAGAAAGAAGTAAGAAAGAAGTAAGAAAGAAGTAGTAAGAAATGAAGAAAGAAGTAAGAAAGAAGAAAGAAAGAAGTAAGAAAGAAGTAAGAAAGAAGTAATAAAGAAGTAATAAAGAAGTAAGAAAGAAGTAAGAAAGAAAGAAGAAAGATGTAAGAAAGAAGTAAGAAAGAAGTAAGAAAGAAGTAAGAAAGAAGTAAGAAAGAAAGAAGAAAGAAGTAAGAAAGAATTAAGAAAGAAGTATGAAAGAAGTAAAGAAGTAAGAAAGAAGTAAGAAAGAAGTAAGAAAGAAGTAAGAAGGAATGAAGAAAGAAGTAAGAAAGAAGTAAAAAAGAAGTAAGAAAGAAGTAAGAAAGAAGTAAGAAAGAAGTAAGAAAGAAAGAAGTAAGAAAGAAGTAAGATAGAAGAAAGAAAGAAGTAAGAAAGAAGTAAGAAAGAAGTAAGAAAGAAGTAAGAAAGAAGTTAAAAAGAAGTAAGATAAAAAGGAAGAAAGAAGTAAGAAAGGAATAAGAAATAAGAAAGAAGTAAGAAAGAAGTAAGAAAGAAGTAAGAAAGAAAGAAGTAAGAAAGAAGAAAGAAAGAAGTAAGAAAGAAGTAAGAAAGAAGTAAGAAAGAAGTAAGAAAGAAAGAAGTAAGAAAGAAGTAAGAAAGAAGTAAGAAAGAAGTAAGAAAGAAGTAAGAAAGAAGTAAGAAAGAAAGAAGTAAGAAGTAAGAAAGAAGTAAGAAAGAAGTATGAAAGAAGTAAGAAAGAAGAAAGAAAGAAGTAAGAAAGAAGTAAGAAAGAAGTAAGAAAGAAGTAAGAAAGAAGTAAGAAAGAAGTAAGAAAGAAAGAAGAAAGAAGTAAGAAAGAAGTAAGAAAGAAGTAAGAAAGAAGTAAGAAAGAAGAAAGAAAGAAGTAAGAAATAAGAAAGAAAGAAGTAAGAAAGAAGTAAGAAAGAAGTAAGAAAGAAGTAAGAAATAAGTAAGAAAGAAGAAAAAAGAAGTTAGAAAGAAGTAAGAAAGAAGTAAGAAAGAAGTAAGAAAGAAGTAAGAAAGAAAGAAGAAAGAAGAAAGAAAGAAGTAAGAAAGAAATAAGAAAGAAAGAAGAAAGAAGAAAGAAAGAAGTAGGAAAGAAGTAAGAAAGAAGTAAGAAAGAAGTAATAAAGAATTAAGAAGGAATGAAGAAAGAAGTAAGAAAGAAGAAAGAACGAAGTAAGAAAGAAGTAAGAAAGAAGTAAGAAAGAAGTAAGAAAGAAAGTAGAAAGAAGTAAGAAAGAAGTAAGAAAGAAGTAAGAAAGAAGTAAGAAGGAATGAAGAAAGTAGTAAGAAAGAAGTAAGAAAGAAGTAAGAAAGAAGAAAGAAGTAAGAAAGAAGTAAGAAAGAAGTAAGAAAGAAGTAAGAAAGAAGAAAGAAAGAAGTAAGAAAGAAGTAAAAAAGAAGTATGAAAGAAGTAAGAAAGAAGAAAGAAAGCAGTAAGCAAGAAGTAAGAAAGAATTAAGAAAGAAAGAAGTAAGAAAGAAGTAAGAAAGAAGTAAGAATGTAGAAAAAAGAAGTTACAAAGAAGTAAGAAAGAAGTAAGAAAGAAGTAAGAAAGAAGTAAGAAAGAAAGAAAGAAGAAAGAAAGAAAGAAGAAAGAAGTAAGAGAGAAGTAAGAAAGAAGTAAGAAAGAAGTACGAAAGAAGTCAGAAAGAAGTAAGAAGGAAAGAAGAAAGAAGTAAGAAAGAAGTAAGAAAGAAGAAAGAAGTAAGAAAGAAGAAAGAAGTAAGAAAGAAGAAAGAAGAAAGAAGTAAGAAAGAAGTAAGAAAGAAGTAAGAAAGAAGTAAGAAAGAAAGAAGAAAGAAGTAAGAAAGAAGTAAGAAAGAAATAAGAAAGAAAGAAGAAATAAGAAAGAAAGAAGTAGGAAAGAAGTAAGAAAGAAGTAAGAAAGAAGTAATAAAGAATTAAGAAGGAATGAAGAAAGAAGTAAGAAAGAAGAAAGAACGAAGTAAGAAAGAAGTAAGAAAGAAGTAAGAAAGAAATAAGAAAGAAGTAAGAAAGAAGTAAAAAAGAAGTATGAAAGAAGTAAGAAAGAAGAAAGAAAGCAGTAAGAAAGAAGTAAGAAAGAAGTAAGAAAGAAATAAGGAAGAAAGAAGAAAGAAGAAAGAAAGAAGAAAGAAAGAAGTAAGAAAGAAGTAAGAAAGAAGTAAGAAGGAATGAAGAAAGAAGTAAGAAAGAAGAAAGAAAGAAGTAAGAAAGAAGAAGGAAAGAAGTAAGAAAGAAGAAAGAAAGCAGTAAGAAAGAAGTAAGAAAGAAGTAAGAAAGAAATAAGAAAGAAAGAAGAAAGAAGAAAGAAGGAAGAAGAAAGGAAGAAGAAAGAAAGAAGTAAGAAAGAAGTAAGAAAGAAGTAAGAAGGAATGAAGAAAGAAGTAAGAAAGAAGAAAGAAAGAAGTAAGAAAGAAGTAAGAAAGAAAGAAGAAAGAAGTAAGAAAGGAGTAAGAAAGAAGTAAGAAAGAATTACGAAATAAGTAAGAAAGAAGTAAGAAAGAAAGAAGAAAGAAGTAAGAAAGAAGTAAGAAAGAAGTAAGAAAGAAAGAAGAAAGAAGAAAGAAAGAAGTAAGAAAGAAGTAAGAACGAAGTAAGAAAGAAGTAAGAAGGAATGAAGAAAGTAGTAAGAAAGAAGTAAGAAAGAAGTAAGAAAGAAAGAAGAAAGAAGTAAGAAAGAAGTAAGAAAGAAGTAAGAAAGAAGTAAGAAAGAAGAAAGAAAGAAGTAAGAAAGAAGAAAGAAAGAAGTAAGAAAGAAGTAAGAAAGAAGTAAGAAAGAAGTAAGAAAGAAAGAAGAAAGAAGTATGAAAGAAGTAAGAAAGAAGAAAGAAAGCAGAAAGAAAGAAGTAAGAAAGAAGTAAGAAAGAAATAAGGAAGAAAGAAGAAAGAAGAAAGAAAGAAGAAAGAAAGAAGTAAGAAAGAAGTAAGAAAGAAGTAAGAAGGAATGAAGAAAGAAGTAAGAAAGAAGAAAGAAAGAAGTAAAAAAGAAGTATGAAAGAAGTAAGAAAGAAGTAAGAAAGAAGTAAGAAAGAAAGAAGAAAGAAGAAAGAAAGAAGTAAGAAAGAAGTAAGAAAGAAGTAAGAAAGAAGTAAGAAGGAATGAAGAAAGTAGTAAGAAAGAAGTAAGAAAGAAGTAAGAAAGAAGAAAGAAGTAAGAAAGAAGTAAGAAAGAAGTAAGAAAGAAGTAAGAAAGAAGTAAGAAAGAAGAAAGAAAGAAGTAAGAAAGAAGAAAGAAAGAAGTAAGAAAGAAGAAAAAAGTTAGAAAGAAGTAAGAAAGAAGTAAGAAAGAAATAAGAAAGAAGTAAGAAAGAAGTAATAAAGAAGTAAAAAAGAAGTATGAAAGAAGTAAGAAAGAAGAAAGAAAGCAGTAAGAAAGAAGTAAGAAAGAAGTAAGAAAGAAATAAGGAAGAAAGAAGAAAGAAGAAAGAAAGAAGAAAGAAAGAAGTAAGAAAGAAGTAAGAAAGAAGTAAGAAGGAATGAAGAAAGAAGTAAGAAAGAAGAAAGAAAGAAGTAAGAAAGAAGTAAGAAAGAAGTAATAAAGAAGTAATAAAGAAGTAAGAAAGAAGTAAGAAAGAAAGAAGTAAGAAAGAAGTAAGAAAGAAGAAAGAAAGAAGTAAGAAAGAAGTAAGAAAGAAGAAAGAAAGAAGTAAGAAAGAAGAAATATAGAAGTAAGAAAGAAGTAAGAAAGAAGTAAGAAAGGAGTAAGAAAGAAAGAAGAAAGAGGTAAGAAAGAAAGAAGAAAGAAGTAAGAAAGAAGTAAGAAAGAAGTATGAAAGAAGTAAGAAAGAAAGAAGAAAGAAGTAAGAAAGAAGTAAGAAAGAAGTATGAAAGAAGTAAGAAAGAAGAAAGAAAGAAGGAAGAAATAAGTAAGAAAGAAGTAAGAAAGAAGTAAGAAAGAAGTAAGAAAGAAAGAAGAAAGAAGTAAGAAAGAAGTAAGAAAGAAGTAAGAAAGAAGTAAGAAGGAATGAAGAAAGAAGTAAGAAAGAAGAAAGAAAGAAGAAAGAAGTAAGAAAGAAAGAAGTAAGAAAGAAGTAAGAAAGAAGTAAGAACGAAGAAAGAAGTATGAAGGAAGTAAGAAAGAAGAAAGAAAGAAGTAAGAAAGAAGTAAGAAAGAAGTAAGAAAGAAGTAAGAAAGAAGTAAGAAAGAAAGAAGAAAGATGTAAGAAGTAAGTAAGAAAGAATAAAGAAAGTAGTAAGAAAGAAGAAAGAAAGAAGTAAGAAAGAAGTAAGAAAGAAAGAAGAAAGAAGTAAGAAAGAAAGAAGTAAGAAAGAAGTAAGAAAGAAGTAAGAAAGAATTACGAAATAAGTAAGAAAGAAGTAAGAAAGAAAGAAGTAAGAAAGAAGTAAGAAAGAAGAAAGAAAGAAGTAAGAAAGAAGTAAGAAAGAAGAAAGAAAGAAGTAAGAAAGAAGAAATAAAGAAGTAAGAAAGAAGTAAGAAAGAAGTAAGAAAGGAGTAAGAAAGAAAGAAGAAAGAGGTAAGAAAGAAAGAAGAAAGAAGTAAGAAAGAAGTAAGAAAGAAGTAAGAAAGAATTAAGAAAGAAAGAAGTAAGAAAGAAGTAAGAAAGAAAGAAGAAAGAAGTAAGAAAGAAGTATGAAAGAAGTAAGAAAGAAAGAAGAAAGAAGTAAGAAAGAAGTAAGAAAGAAGTATGAAAGAAGTAAGAAAGAAGAAAGAAAGAAGTAAGAAATAAGTAAGAAAGAAGTAAGAAAGAAGTAAGAAAGAAGTAAGAAAGAAAGAAGAAAGAAGTAAGAAAGAAGTAAGAAAGAAGTAAGAAAGAAGTAAGAAGGAATGAAGAAAGAAGTAAGAAAGAAGAAAGAAAGAAGAAAGAAGTAAGAAAGAAAGAAGTAAGAAAGAAGTAAGAAAGAAGTAAGAAAGAAGTAAGAAAGGAGTAAGAAAGAAAGAAGAAAGAGGTAAGAAAGAAAGAAGAAAGAATTAAGAAAGAAGTAAGAAAGAAGTAATAAAGAATTAAGAAAGAAAGAAGTAAGAAAGAAGTAAGAAAGAAAGAAGGAAGAAGTAAGAAAGAAGTAAGAAAGAAGTATGAAAGAAGTAAGAAAGAAAGAAGAAAGAAGTAAGAAAGAAGTAAGAAAGAAGTATGAAAGAAGTAAGAAAGAAGAAAGAAAGAAGTAAGAAAGAAGTAAGAAAGAAGTAAGAAAGAAGTAAGAAGGAATGAAGAAAGAAGTAAGAAAGAAGAAAGAAAGAAGAAAGAAGTAAGAAAGAAAGAAGTAAGAAAGAAGTAAGAAAGAAGTAAGAAAGTAGAAAAAAGAAGTTAGAAAGAAGTAAGAAAGAAGTAAGAAAGAAATAAGAAAGAAGTAAGAAAGAAGTAAAAAAGAAGTATGAAAGAAGTAAGAAAGAAGAAAGAAAGCAGTAAGAAAGAAGTAAGAAAGAAGTAAGAAAGAAATAAGGAAGAAAGAAGAAAGAAGAAAGAAAGAAGAAAGAAAGAAGTAAGAAAGAAATAAGAAAGAAGTAAGAAGGAATGAAGAAAGAAGTAAGAAAGAAGAAAGAAAGAAGTAAGAAAGAAGAAAGAAAGAAGTAAGAAAGAAGAAAGAAAGCAGTAAGAAAGAAGTAAGAAAGAAGTAAGAAAGAAATAAGAAAGAAAGAAGAAAGAAGAAAGAAGAAAGAAGAAAGAAGAAAGAAGAAAGGAAGAAGAAAGAAAGAAGTAAGAAAGAAGTAAGAAAGAAGTAAGAAAGAAGTAAGAAAGAAAGAAGAAAGAAGTAAGAAAGAAGTAAGAAAGAAGAAAGAAAGTAGTAAGAAAGAAGAAAGAAAGAAGTAAGAAAGAAGTAAGAAAGAAGTAAGAAAGAAAGAAGAAAGAAGTAAGAAAGAAGTAAGAAAGAAGTAAGAAAGAATTACGAAATAAGTAAGAAAGAAGTAAGAAAGAAAGAAGAAAGAAGTAAGAAAGAAGTAAGAAAGAAGTAAGAAGGAATGAAGAAAGTAGTAAGAAAGAAGTATGAAAGAAGTAAGAAAGAAAGAAGAAAGAAGTAAGAAAGAAGTAAGAAAGAAGTAAGAAAGAAGTAAGAAAGAAGAAAGAAAGAAGTAAGAAAGAAGAAAGAAAGAAGTAAGAAAGAAGTAAGAAAGAAGTAAGAAAGAAGTAAGAAAGAAAGAAGAAAGAAGTAAGAAAGAAGTAAGAAAGAAGAAAAAAGTTAGAAAGAAGTAAGAAAGAGGTAAGAAAGAAATAAGAAAGAAGTAAGAAAGAAGTAAGAAAGAAGTAAAAAAGAAGTCTGAAAGAAGTAAGAAAGAAGAAAGAAAGCAGTAAGAAAGAAGTAAGAAAGAAGTAAGAAAGAAATAAGGAAGAAAGAAGAAAGAAGAAAGAAAGAAGAAAGAAAGAAGTAAGAAAGACGTAAGAAAGAAGTAAGAAGGAATGAAGAAAGAAGTAAGAAAGAAGAAAGAAAGAAGTAAGAAAGAAGTAAGAAAGAAGTAATAAAGAAGTAATAAAGAAGTAAGAAAGAAGTAAGAAAGAAAGAAGAAAGAAGTAAGAAAGAAGTAAGAAAGAAGTAAGAAAGAAGAAATAAAGAAGTAAGAAAGAAGAAATAAAGAAGTAAGAAAGAAGTAAGAAAGAAGTAAGAAAGGAGTAAGAAAGAAAGAAGAAAGAGGTAAGAAAGAAAGAAGAAAGAAGTAAGAAAGAAGTAAGAAAGAAGTAAGAAAGAATTAAGAAAGAAAGAAGTAAGAAAGAAGTAAGAAAGAAAGAAGAAAGAAGTAAGAAAGAAGTATGAAAGAAGTAAGAAAGAAAGAAGAAAGAAGTAAGAAATAAGTAAGAAAGAAGTAAGAAAGAAGTAAGAAAGAAGTAAGAAAGAAAGAAGAAAGAAGTAAGAAAGAAGTAAGAAAGAAGTAAGAAAGAAGTAAGAAGGAATGAAGAAAGAAGTAAGAAAGAAGAAAGAAAGAAGAAAGAAGTAAGAAAGAAAGAAGTAAGAAAGAAGTAAGAAAGAAGTAAGAAAGAAGTAAGAAAGGAGTAAGAAAGAAAGAAGAAAGAGTTAAGAAAGAAAGAAGAAAGAAGTATAAAGAAGTAAGAAAGAAGTAATAAAGAATTAAGAAAGAAAGAAGTAAGAAAGAAGTAAGAAAGAAAGAAGGAAGAAGTAAGAAAGAAGTAAGAAAGAAGTATGAAAGAAGTAAGAAAGAAAGAAGAAAGAAGTAAGAAAGAAGTAAGAAAGAAGTATGAAAGAAGTAAGAAAGAAGAAAGAAAGAAGAAAGAAGTAAGAAAGAAAGAAGTAAGAAAGAAGTAAGAAAGAAGTAAGAAAGTAGAAAAAAGAAGTTAGAAAGAAGTAAGAAAGAATTAAGAAAGAAATAAGAAAGAAGTAAGAAAGAAGTAAAAAAGAAGTATGAAAGAAGTAAGAAAGAAGAAAGAAAGCAGTAAGAAAGAAGTAAGAAAGAAGTAAGAAAGAAATAAGGAAGAAAGAAGAAAGAAGAAAGAAAGAAGAAAGAAAGAAGTAAGAAAGAAAGAAGAAAGAAGTAAGAAAGAAGTAAGAAAGAAGAAAAAAGTTAGAAAGAAGTAAGAAAGAGGTAAGAAAGAAATAAGAAAGAAGTAAGAAAGAAGTAAGAAAGAAGTAAAAAAGAAGTCTGAAAGAAGTAAGAAAGAAGAAAGAAAGCAGTAAGAAAGAAGTAAGAAAGAAGTAAGAAAGAAATAAGGAAGAAAGAAGAAAGAAGAAAGAAAGAAGAAAGAAAGAAGTAAGAAAGAAGTAAGAAAGAAGTAAGAAAGAAGAAAGAAAGAAGTAAGAAAGAAGTAAGAAAGAAGTAATAAAGAAGTAATAAAGAAGTAAGAAAGAAGTAAGAAAGAAGGAAGAAAGAAGTAAGAAAGAAGTAAGAAAGAAGTAAGAAAGAAGTAAGAAAGAAGAAAGAAAGAAGTAAGAAAGAAGAAATAAAGAAGTAAGAAAGAAGAAATAAAGAAGTAAGAAAGAAGTAAGAAAGAAGTAAGAAAGGAGTAAGAAAGAAAGAAGAAAGAGGTAAGAAAGAAAGAAGAAAGAAGTAAGAAAGAAGTAAGAAAGAAGTAAGAAAGAATTAAGAAAGAAAGAAGTAAGAAAGAAGTAAGAAAGAAAGAAGAAAGAAGTAAGAAAGAAGTATGAAAGAAGTAAGAAAGAAAGAAGAAAGAAGTAAGAAAGAAGTAAGAAAGAAGTATGAAAGAAGTAAGAAAGAAGAAAGAAAGAAGTAAGAAATAAGTAAGAAAGAAGTAAGAAAGTAGTAAGAAAGAAGTAAGAAAGAAAGAAGAAAGAAGTAAGAAAGAAGAAAGAAAGAAGAAAGAAGTAAGAAAGAAAGAAGTAAGAAAGAAGTAAGAAAGAAGTAAGAAAGAAGTAAGAAAGGAGTAAGAAAGAATGAAGAAAGAAGTAAGAAAGAAGAAAGAAAGAAGAAAGAAGTAAGAAAGAAAGAAGTAAGAAAGTAGTAAGAAAGAAGTAAGAAAGAAAGAAGAAAGAAGTAAGAAAGAAGAAAGAAAGAAGAAAGAAGTAAGAAAGAAAGAAGTAAGAAAGAAGTAAGAAAGAAGTAAGAAAGAAGTAAGAAAGAAGTATGAAAGAAGTAAGAAAGAAGAAAGAAAGAAGTAAGAAAGAAGTAAGAAAGAAGTAAGAAAGAAAGAAGAAAGAAGTAAGAAAGAAGTAAGAAAGAAGTAAGAAAGAAGTAAGAAGGAATGAAGAAAGAAGTAAGAAAGAAGAAAGAAAGAAGAAAGAAGTAAGAAAGAAAGAAGTAAGAAAGAAGTAAGAAAGAAGTAAGAAAGTAGAAAAAAGAAGTTAGAAAGAAGTAAGAAAGAAGTAAGAAAGAAATAAGAAAGAAGTAAGAAAGAAGTAAAAAAGAAGTATGAAAGAAGTAAGAAAGAAGAAAGAAAGCAGTAAGAAAGAAGTAAGAAAGAAGTAAGAAAGAAATAAGGAAGAAAGAAGAAAGAAGAAAGAAAGAAGAAAGAAAGAAGTAAGAAAGAAGTAAGAAAGAAGTAAGAAGGAATGAAGAAAGAAGTAAGAAAGAAGAAAGAAAGAAGTAAGAAAGAAGAAAGAAAGAAGTAAGAAAGAAGAAAGAAAGCAGTAAGAAAGAAGTAAGAAAGAAGTAAGAAAGAAATAAGAAAGAAAGAAGAAAGAAGAAAGAAGGAAGAAGAAAGGAAGAAGAAAGAAAGAAGTAAGAAAGAAGTAAGAAAGAAGTAAGAAGGAATGAAGAAAGAAGTAAGAAAGAAGAAAGAAAGAAGTAAGAAAGAAGTAAGAAAGAAAGAAGAAAGAAGTAAGAAAGAAGTAAGAAAGAAGTAAGAAAGAATTACGAAATAAGTAAGAAAGAAGTAAGAAAGAAAGAAGAAAGAAGTAAGAAAGAAGTAAGAAAGAAGTAAGAAAGAAAGAAGAAAGAAGAAAGAAAGAAGTAAGAAAGAAGTAAGAACGAAGTAAGAAAGAAGTAAGAAGGAATGAAGAAAGTAGTAAGAAAGAAGTAAGAAAGAAGTAAGAAAGAAAGAAGAAAGAAGTAAGAAAGAAGTAAGAAAGAAGTAAGAAAGAAGTAAGAAAGAAGAAAGAAAGAAGTAAGAAAGAAGAAAGAAAGAAGTAAGAAAGAAGTAAGAAAGAAGTAAGAAAGAAGTAAGAAAGAAAGAAGAAAGAAGTATGAAAGAAGTAAGAAAGAAGAAAGAAAGCAGAAAGAAAGAAGTAAGAAAGAAGTAAGAAAGAAATAAGGAAGAAAGAAGAAAGAAGAAAGAAAGAAGAAAGAAAGAAGTAAGAAAGAAGTAAGAAAGAAGTAAGAAGGAATGAAGAAAGAAGTAAGAAAGAAGAAAGAAAGAAGTAAGAAAGAAGTAAGAAAGAAGTAAGAAAGAAGTAATAAAGAAGTAATAAAGAAGTAAGAAAGAAAGAAGAAAGAAGTAAGAAAGAAGTAAGAAAGAAGTAAGAAAGAAGTAAGAAAGAAGAAAGAAAGAAGTAAGAAAGAAGAAATAAAGAAGTAAGAAAGAAGTAAGAAAGAAGTAAGAAAGGAGTAAGAAAGAAAGAAGAAAGAGGTAAGAAAGAAAGAAGAAAGAAGTAAGAAAGAAGTAAGAAAGAAGTAAGAAAGAATTAAGAAAGAAAGAAGTAAGAAAGAAGTAAGAAAGAAAGAAGAAAGAAGTAAGAAAGAAGTATGAAAGAAGTAAGAAAGAAAGAAGAAAGAAGTAAGAAAGAAGTAAGAAAGAAGTATGAAAGAAGTAAGAAAGAAGTAAGAAATAAATAAGAAAGAAGTAAGAAAGAAGTAAGAAAGAAGTAAGAAAGAAAGAAGAAAGAAGTAAGAAAGAAGTATGAAAGAAGTAAGAAAGAAAGAAGAAAGAAGTAAGAAAGAAGTAAGAAAGAAGTATGAAAGAAGTAAGAAAGAAGTAAGAAATAAGTAAGAAAGAAGTAAGTAAGAAGTAAGAAAGAAGTAAGAAAGAAAGAAGAAAGAAGTAAGAAAGTTGTAAGAAAGAAGTAAGAAGTAATGAAGAAAGAAGTAAGAAAGAAGAAAGAAAGAAGAAAGAAGTAAGAAAGAAAGAAGTAAGAAAGAAGTAAGAAAGAAGTAAGAAAGAAGTAAGAAAGAAGTAAGAAAGGAGTAAGAAGGAAAGAAGAAAGAGGTAAGAAAGAAGAAAGAAGTAAGAAAGAAGTAAGAAAGAAGTATGAAAGAAGTAAGAAAGAATGAAGAAAGAAGTAAGAAAGAAGAAAGAAAGAAGAAAGAAGTAAGAAAGAAAGAAGTAAGAAAGAAGTAAGAAAGAAGTAAGAAAGTAGAAAAAAGAAGTTAGAAAGAAGTAAGAAAGAAGTAAGAAAGAAATAAGAAAGAAGTAAGAAAGAAGTAAGAAAGAAGTAAGAAAGAAATAAGGAAGAAAGAAGAAAGAAGAAAGAAAGAAGAAAGAAAGAAGTAAGAAAGAAGTAAGAAAGAAGTAAGAAGGAATGAAGAAAGAAGTAAGAAAGAAGAAAGAAAGAAGTAAGAAAGAAGAAAGAAAGAAGTAAGAAAGAAGTAAGAAAGAAGTAAGAAAGAAGTAAGAAAGAAAGAAGAAAGAAGTAATAAAGAAGTAAGAAAGAAGTAAGAAAGAATTACGAAATAAGTAAGAAAGAAGTAAGAAAGAAAGAAGTAAGAAAGATATAAGAAAGAAGAAAGAAAAAGTAAGAAAGAAGTAAGAAAGAAGTAAGAAAGAATTAAGAAAGAAAGAAGTAAGAAAGAAGTAAGAAAGAAAGAAGAAAGAAGTAAGAAAGAAGTAAGAAAGAAGTATGAAAGAAGTAAGAAAGAAAGAAAAAAGAAGTAAGAAAGAAGTAAGAAAGAAGTATGGAAGAAGTAAGAAAGAAGAAAGAAAGAAGAAAGAAAGAAAGAAGAAAGAAGTAAGAAAGAAGTAAGAAAGAAGTAAGAAAGAAGTAAGAAAGAAGTAAGAAAGAAGTAAGAAAGTAAGAAGAAAGAAGAAAGAAAGAAGTAAGAAAGAAAGAAGAAAGAAGTAAGAAAGAAGTAAGAAAGAAGTAAGAAAGAAGTAAGAAAGAAAGAAGAAATAAGTAAGAAAGAATTAAGAAAGAAGTAAGAAAGGAGTAAGAAAGAAAGAAGAAAGAGGTAAGAAAGAAAGAAGAAAGAAGTAAGAAAGAAGTAAGAAAGAATTAAGAAAGAAAGAAGTAAGGAAGAAGTAAGAAAGAAAGAAGAAAGAAGTAAGAAAGAAGTATGAAAGAAGTAAGAAAGAAAGAAGAAAGAAGTAAGAAAGAAGTAAGAAAGAAGTATGAAAGAAGTAAGAAAGAAGGAAGAAATAAGTAAGAAAGAAGTAAGAAAGAAGTAAGAAAGAAGTAAGAAAGAAAGAAGAAAGAAGTAAGAAAGAAGTAAGAAAGAGGTAAGAAAGAAGTAAGAAGGAATGAAGAAAGAAGTAAGAAAGAAGAAAGAAAGAAGAAAGAAGTAAGAAAGAAAGAAGTAAGAAAGAAGTAAGAAAGAAGTAAGAAAGAAGTAAGAAAGAAGTAAGAAAGGAGTAAGAAAGAAAGAAGAAAGAGGTAAGAAAGAAAGAAGAAAGAAGTAAGAAAGAAGTAAGAAAGAAGTAAGAAAGAATTAAGAAAGAAAGAAGTAAGAAAGAAGTAAGAAAGAAAGAAGGAAGAAGTAAGAAAGAAGTAAGAAAGAAGTATGAAAGAAGTAAGAAAGAAAGAAGAAAGAAGTAAGAAAGAAGTAAGAAAGAAGTATGAAAGAAGTAAGAAAGAAGAAAGAAAGAAGTAAGAAAGGAGTAAGAAAGAAAGAAGAAAGAGGTAAGAAAGAAAGAAGAAAGAAGTAAGAAAGAAGTAAGAAAGAAGTAAGAAAGAATTAAGAAAGAAAGAAGTAAGAAAGAAGTAAGAAAGAAGTAAGAAAGAAGTAAGAAAGGAGTAAGAAAGAAAGAAGAAAGAGTTAAGAAAGAAAGAAGAAAGAAGAAATAAAGAAGTAAGAAAGAAGTAAGAAAGAATTAAGAAAGAAAGAAGTAAGAAAGAAGTAAGAAAGAAAGAAGAAAGAAGTAAGAAAGAAGTAAGAAAGAAGTATGAAAGAAGTAAGAAAGAAAGAATAAAGAAGTAAGAAAGAAGTAAGAAAGAAGTATGAAAGAAGTAAGAAAGAAGAAAGAAAGATTAAGAAATAAGTAAGAAAGAAGTAAGAAAGAAGTAAGAAAGAAAGAAGAAAGAAGTAAGAAAGAAGTAAGAAAGAAGTAAGAAAGAAGTAAGAAGGAATGAAGAAAGAAGTAAGAAAGAAGAAAGAAAGATGAAATAAGTAAGAAAGAAAGAAGTAAGAAAGAAGTGAGAAAGAAGTAAGAAAGAAGTAAGAAAGAAAGAAGAAAGAAGTAAGAAAGAAGAAAGAAGTATGAAGGAAGTAAGAAAGAAGAAAGAAAGAAGTAAGAAAGAAGTAAGAAAGAAGTAAGAAAGAAGTATGAAAGAAGTAAGAAAGAAGAAAGAAAGAAGGAAGAAATAAGTAAGAAAGAAGTAAGAAAGAAGTAAGAAAGAAGTAAGAAAGAAAGAAGAAAGAAGTAAGAAAGAAGTAAGAAAGAAGTAAGAAAGAAGTAAGAAGGAATGAAGAAAGAAGTAAGAAAGAAGAAAGAAAGAAGAAAGAAGTAAGAAAGAAAGAAGTAAGAAAGAAGTAAGAAAGAAGTAAGAAAGTAGAAAAAAGAAGTTAGAAAGAAGTAAGAAAGAAGTAAGAAAGAAGTAAGAAAGAAGAAAGAAAGAAGAAAGAAAGAAAGAAGAAAGAAGTAAGAAAGAAGTAAGAAAGAAGTAAGAAAGAAGTAAGAAAGAAAGAAGAAAGAAGTAAGAAAGAAGAAAGAAGTATGAAGGAAGTAAGAAAGAAGAAAGAAAGAAGTAAGAAAGAAGTAAGAAAGAAGTAAGAAAGAAGTAAGAAAGAAGTAAGAAAGAAAGAAGAAAGATGTAAGAAAGAAGTAAGAAAGAAGAAAGAAAGTAGTAAGAAAGAAGAAAGAAAGAAGTAAGAAAGAAGTAAGAAAGAAGTAAGAAAGAAAGAAGAAAGAAGTAATAAAGAAGTAAGAAAGAAGTAAGAAAGAATTACGAAATAAGTAAGAAAGAAGTAAGAAAGAAAGAAGTAAGAAAGAAGTAAGAAAGAAGAAAGAAAGAAGTAAGAAAGTAGTAAGAAAGAAGAAAGAAAGAAGTAAGAAAGAAGAAATAAAGAAGTAAGAAAGAAGTAAGAAAGAAGTAAGAAAGGAGTAAGAAAGAAAGAAGAAAGAGGTAAGAAAGAAAGAAGAAAGAAGTAAGAAAGAAGTAAGAAAGAAGTAAGAAAGAATTAAGAAAGAAAGAAGAAAGAAGTAAGAAAGAAGTATGAAAGAAGTAAGAAAGAAAGAAGAAAGAAGTAAGAAAGAAGTAAGAAAGAAGTATGAAAGAAGTAAGAAAGAAGAAAGAAAGAAGTAAGAAAGAAGTATGAAAGAAAGAAGAAAGAAGTAAGAAAGAAGTATGAAAGAAGTAAGAAAGAAAGAAGAAAGAAGTAAGAAAGAAGTAAGAAAGAAGTATGAAAGAAGTAAGAAAGAAGAAAGAAAGAAGTAAGAAATAAGTAAGAAAGAAGTAAGAAAGAAGTAAGAAAGAAGTAAGAAAGAAAGAAGAAAGAAGTAAGAAAGAAGTAAGAAAGAAGTAAGAAAGAAGTAAGAAGGAATGAAGAAAGAAGTAAGAAAGAAGAAAGAAAGAAGAAAGAAGTAAGAAAGAAAGAAGTAAGAAAGAAGTAAGAAAGAAGTAAGAAAGAAGTAAGAAAGAAGTAAGAAAGGAGTAAGAAAGAAAGAAGAAAGAGTTAAGAAAGAAAAAGAAAGAAGTAAGAAAGAAGTAAGAAAGAAGTAATAAAGAATTAAGAAAGAAAGAAGTAAGAAAGAAGTAAGAAAGAAAGAAGGAAGAAGTAAGAAAGAAGTAAGAAAGAAGTATGAAAGAAGTAAGAAAGAAAGAAGAAAGAAGTAAGAAAGAAGTAAGAAAGAAGTATGAAAGAAGTAAGAAAGAAGAAAGAAAGAAGTAAGAAAGAAGTAAGAAAGAAGTAAGAAAGAAAGAAGAAAGAAGTAAGAAAGAAGTAAGAAAGAAGTAAGAAAGAAGTAAGAAGGAATGAAGAAAGAAGTAAGAAAGAAGAAAGAAAGAAGAAAGAAGTAAGAAAGAAAGAAGTAAGAAAGAAGTAAGAAAGAAGTAAGAAAGTAGAAAAAAGAAGTTAGAAAGAAGTAAGAAAAAAGTAAGAAAGAAATAAGAAAGAAGTAAGAAAGAAGTAAAAAAGAAGTATGAAAGAAGTAAGAAAGAAGAAAGAAAGCAGTAAGAAAGAAGTAAGAAAGAAGTGAGAAAGAAATAAGGAAGAAAGAAGAAAGAAGAAAGAAAGAAGAAAGAAAGAAGTAAGAAAGAAGTAAGAAGGAATGAAGAAAGAAGTAAGAAAGAAGAAAGAAAGAAGTAAGAAAGAAGAAAGAAAGAAGTAAGAAAGAAGTAAGAAAGAAATAAGAAAGAAAGAAGAAAGAAGAAAGTAGGAAGAAGAAAGGAAGAAGAAAGAAAGAAGTAAGAAAGAAGTAAGAAAGAAGTAAGAAGGAATGAAGAAAGAAGTAAGAAAGAAGAAAGAAAGAAGTAAGAAAGAAGTAAGAAAGAAGTAAGAAAGAAGTAATAAAGAAGTAAGAAAGAAGTAAGAAAGAAAGAAGAAAGAAGTAAGAAAGAAGTAAGAAAGAAAGAAGAAAGAAGTAAGAAAGAAGTAAGAAAGAAGAAAGAAAGTAGTAAGAAAGAAGAAAGAAAGAAGTAAGAAAGAAGTAAGAAAGAAGTAAGAAAGAAAGAAGAAAGAAGTAAGAAAGAAGTAAGAAAGAAGTAAGAAAGAATTACGAAATAAGTAAGAAAGAAGTAAGAAAGAAAGAAGAAAGAAGTAAGAAAGAAGTAAGAAAGAAGTAAGAAAGAAAGAAGAAAGAAAGAAGAAAGAAGTATGAAAGAAGTAAGAAAGAAGAAAGAAAGCAGAAAGAAAGAAGTAAGAAAGAAGTAAGAAAGAAATAAGGAAGAAAGAAGAAAGAAGAAAGAAAGAAGAAAGAAAGAAGTAAGAAAGAAGTAAGAAAGAAGTAAGAAGGAATGAAGAAAGAAGTAAGAAAGAAGTAAGAAAGAAGTAATAAAGAAGTAAGAAAGAAGTAAGAAAGAAAGAAGAAAGAAGTAAGAAAGAAGTAAGAAAGAAGTAAGAAAGAAGTAAGAAAGAAGAAAGAAAGAAGTAAGAAAGAAGAAATAAAGAAGTAAGAAAGAAGTAAGAAAGAAGTAAGAAAGGAGTAAGAAAGAAAGAAGAAAGAGGTAAGAAAGAAAGAAGAAAGAAGTTAGAAAGAAGTAAGAAAGAAGTAAGAAAGAATTAAGAAAGAAAGAAGTAAGAAAGAAGTAAGAAAGAAAGAAGAAAGAAGTAAGAAAGAAGTATGAAAGAAGTAAGAAAGAAAGAAGAAAGAAGTAAGAAAGAAGTAAGAAAGAAGTATGAAAGAAGTAAGAAAGAAGTAAGAAATTAGTAAGAAAGAAGTAAGAAAGAAGTAAGAAAGAAGTAAGAAAGAAAGAAGAAAGAAGTAAGAAAGTTGTAAGAAAGAAGTAAGAAAGAAGTAAGAAGGAATGAAGAAAGAAGTAAGAAAGAAGAAAGAAAGAAGAAAGAAGTAAGAAAGAAAGAAGTAAGAAAGAAGTAAGAAAGAAGTAAGAAAGAAGTAAGAAAGAAGTAAGAAAGGAGTAAGAAGGAAAGCAGAAAGAGGTAAGAAAGAAAGAAGAAAGAAGTAAGAAAGAATGAAGAAAGAAGTAAGAAAGAAGAAAGAAAGAAGAAAGAAGTAAGAAAGAAAGAAGTAAGAAAGAAGTAAGAAAGAAGTAAGAAAGTAGAAAAAAGAAGTTAGATAGAAGTAAGAAAGAAGTAAGAAAGAAATAAGAAAGAAGTAAGAAAGAAGTAAGAAAGAAGTAAGAAAGAAATAAGGAAGAAAGAAGAAAGAAGAAAGAAAGAAGAAAGAAAGAAGTAAGAAAGAAGTAAGAAAGAAGTAAGAAGGAATGAAGAAAGAAGTAAGAAAGAAGAAAGAAAGAAGTAAGAAAGAAGAAAGAAAGAAGTAAGAAAGAAGTAAGAAAGAAGTAAGAAAGAAAGAAGAAAGAAGTAATAAAGAAGTAAGAAAGAAGTAAGAAAGAATTACGAAATAAGTAAGAAAGAAGTAAGAAAGAAAGAAGTAAGAAAGATATAAGAAAGAAGAAAGAAAGAAGTAAGAAAGAAGTAAGAAAGAAGAAAGAAAGAAGTAAGAAAGAAGAAATAAAGAAGTAAGAAAGAAGTAAGAAAGAAGTAGGAAAGGAGTAAGAAAGAAAGAAGAAAGAGGTAAGAAAGAAAGAAGAAAGAAGTAAGAAAGAAGTAAGAAAGAAGTAAGAAAGAATTAAGAAAGAAAGAAGTAAGAAAGAAGTAAGAAGAAAGAAGTAAGAAAGAAGTAAGAAAGAAGTAAGAAAGAAGTAAGAAAGAAGTAAGAAAGAAGTAGAAAGAAGTAAGAAAGAAGTAAGAAGTAGAAAGAAAGAAGAAAGAAGAAGAAAGAAGTAAGAAAAGAAGAAAGAAGTAGAAAGAAGTAAGAAAGAAGTAAGAAAGAATAAGAAAGAAGAAGAAAGAAGTAAGAAGAAGAAGAAGAAGAAAGAAGTAAGAAAGAAGTAAGAAAGAAGTAAGAAAGAAGTAAGAAAGAAGAAGAAAGAAGTAAGAAAGAAGTAAGAAAGAATTAAGAAAGGAAGTAAGAAAGAAGAAGAAAGAGGTAAGAAAGAAAGAAGAAAGAAGTAAGAAAGAAGTAAGAAAGAAGTAAGAAAGAAGTAAGAAAGAAAGAAGTAAGAGAAGCAAGAAAGAAGAAGAAAGAAGTAAGGAAAGAAGTAAGAAAGAAGTAAGAAAGAAAGAAGAAAGAAGTAAGAAAGAAGTAAGAAAGAAGTAAGAAAGAAAGAAATAAGTAGAAAGAAGTAAGAAGAAGAAGAAGAAGTAAGAAAGAAAGAAGAAAGAAGTAAGAAAGTTGAAGAAGAAGTAGAAAGAAGTAAGAAGTAATTAAGAAAGAAAGTAAGAAAGAAGTAAGAAAGAAGTAAGAAAGAAGTAAGAAGTAGAAGAAGTAAAGAAGTAAGAAAGAAGTAAGAAAGAGTAAGTAAGGAGAAGAAGGAAGAAGAAGAGGTAAGAAAGAAGAAGAAAGAAGTAGAAAGAAGTAGAAAGAAGTATGAAGAAGTAAGAAAGAATGAAGAAAGAATAAGAAAGAAGAAAGAAGAGAAAGAAGTAAGATAGAAAGAAGTAAGAAAGAAGTAAGAAAGAAGTAAGAAAGAAGTAAGAAAGGAGTAAGAAAGAAAGAAGAAAGAGGTAAGAAAGAAGAAGAAAGAATTAAGAAAGAAGTAAGAAAGAAGTAATAAAGAATTAAGAAAGAAAGAAGTAAGAAAGAAGTAAGAAAGAAAGAAGGAAGAAGTAAGAAAGAAGAAGAAAGAAGTATGAAAGAAGTAAGAAAGAAAGAAGAAAGAAGTAAGAAAGAAGTAAGAAAGAAGTATGAAAGAAGTAAGAAAGAAGAAAGAAAGAAGTAAGAAAGAAGTAAGAAAGAAGTAATAAGAAAGAAGTATGAAAGAAGTAAGAAAGAAGAAAGAAAGAAGTAAGAAAGAAGTAAGAAAGAAGTAAGAAAGAAGTAAGAAGGAATGAAGAAAGAAGTAAGAAAGAAGAAAGAAAGAAGAAAGAAGTAAGAAAGAAAGAAGTAAGAAAGAAGTAAGAAAGAAGTAAGAAAGTAGAAAAAGAAGTTAGAAAGAAGTAAGAAAGAAGTAAGAAAGAAATAAGAAAGAAGTAAGAAAGAAGTAAAAAAGAAGTATGAAAGAAGTAAGAAAGAAGAAAGAAAGCAGTAAGAAAGAAGTAAGAAAGAAGTAAGAAAGAAATAAGGAAGAAAGAAGAAAGAAGAAAGAAAGAAGAAAGAAAGAAGTAAGAAAGAAATAAGAAAGAAGTAAGAAGGAATGAAGAAAGAAGTAAGAAAGAAGAAAGAAAGAAGTAAGAAAGAAGAAAGAAAGAAGTAAGAAAGAAGAAAGAAAGCAGTAAGAAAGAAGTAAGAAAGAAGTAAGAAAGAAATAAGAAAGAAAGAAGAAAGAAGAAAGAAGAAAGAAGAAAGAAGAAAGAAGAAAGGAAGAAGAAAGAAAGAAGTAAGAAAGAAGTAAGAAAGAAGTAAGAAAGAAGTAAGAAAGAAAGAAGAAAGAAGTAAGAAAGAAGTAAGAAAGAAGAAAGAAAGTAGTAAGAAAGAAGAAAGAAAGAAGTAAGAAAGAAGTAAGAAAGAAGTAAGAAAGAAAGAAGAAAGAAGTAAGAAAGAAGTAAGAAAGAAGTAAGAAAGAATTACGAAATAAGTAAGAAAGAAGTAAGAAAGAAAGAAGAAAGAAGTAAGAAAGAAGTAAGAAAGAAGTAAGAAAGAAAGAAGAAAGAAGAAAGAAAGAAGTAAGAAAGAAGTAAGAAAGAAGTAAGAAAGAAGTAAGAAGGAATGAAGAAAGTAGTAAGAAAGAAGTAAGAAAGAAGTAAGAAAGAAAGAAGAAAGAAGTAAGAAAGAAGTAAGAAAGAAGTAAGAAAGAAGTAAGAAAGAAGAAAGAAAGAAGTAAGAAAGAAGAAAGAAAGAAGTAAGAAAGAAGTAAGAAAGAAGTAAGAAAGAAGTAAGAAAGAAAGAAGAAAGAAGTAAGAAAGAAGTAAGAAAGAAGAAAAAAGTTAGAAAGAAGTAAGAAAGAGGTAAGAAAGAAATAAGAAAGAAGTAAGAAAGAAGTAAGAAAGAAGTAAAAAAGAAGTCTGAAAGAAGTAAGAAAGAAGAAAGAAAGCAGTAAGAAAGAAGTAAGAAAGAAGTAAGAAAGAAATAAGGAAGAAAGAAGAAAGAAGAAAGAAAGAAGAAAGAAAGAAGTAAGAAAGACGTAAGAAAGAAGTAAGAAGGAATGAAGAAAGAAGTAAGAAAGAAGAAAGAAAGAAGTAAGAAAGAAGTAAGAAAGAAGTAATAAAGAAGTAATAAAGAAGTAAGAAAGAAGTAAGAAAGAAAGAAGAAAGAAGTAAGAAAGAAGTAAGAAAGAAGTAAGAAGTAAGAAAGAAGTAAGAAAGAAGTAAGAAAGAAGAAATAAAGAAGTAAGAAAGAAGAAATAAAGAAGTAAGAAAGAAGTAAGAAAGAAGTAAGAAAGGAGTAAGAAAGAAAGAAGAAAGAGGTAAGAAAGAAAGAAGAAAGAAGTAAGAAAGAAGTAAGAAAGAAGTAAGAAAGAATTAAGAAAGAAAGAAGTAAGAAAGAAGTAAGAAAGAAAGAAGAAAGAAGTAAGAAAGAAGTATGAAAGAAGTAAGAAAGAAAGAAGAAAGAAGTAAGAAATAAGTAAGAAAGAAGTAAGAAAGAAGTAAGAAAGAAGTAAGAAAGAAAGAAGAAAGAAGTAAGAAAGAAGTAAGAAAGAAGTAAGAAAGAAGTAAGAAGGAATGAAGAAAGAAGTAAGAAAGAAGAAAGAAAGAAGAAAGAAGTAAGAAAGAAAGAAGTAAGAAAGAAGTAAGAAAGAAGTAAGAAAGAAGTAAGAAAGGAGTAAGAAAGAAAGAAGAAAGAGTTAAGAAAGAAAGAAGAAAGAAGTATAAAGAAGTAAGAAAGAAGTAATAAAGAATTAAGAAAGAAAGAAGTAAGAAAGAAGTAAGAAAGAAAGAAGGAAGAAGTAAGAAAGAAGTAAGAAAGAAGTATGAAAGAAGTAAGAAAGAAAGAAGAAAGAAGTAAGAAAGAAGTAAGAAAGAAGTATGAAAGAAGTAAGAAAGAAGAAAGAAAGAAGAAAGAAGTAAGAAAGAAAGAAGTAAGAAAGAAGTAAGAAAGAAGTAAGAAAGTAGAAAAAAGAAGTTAGAAAGAAGTAAGAAAGAATTAAGAAAGAAATAAGAAAGAAGTAAGAAAGAAGTAAAAAAGAAGTATGAAAGAAGTAAGAAAGAAGAAAGAAAGCAGTAAGAAAGAAGTAAGAAAGAAGTAAGAAAGAAATAAGGAAGAAAGAAGAAAGAAGAAAGAAAGAAGAAAGAAAGAAGTAAGAAAGAAAGAAGAAAGAAGTAAGAAAGAAGTAAGAAAGAAGAAAAAAGTTAGAAAGAAGTAAGAAAGAGGTAAGAAAGAAATAAGAAAGAAGTAAGAAAGAAGTAAGAAAGAAGTAAAAAAGAAGTCTGAAAGAAGTAAGAAAGAAGAAAGAAAGCAGTAAGAAAGAAGTAAGAAAGAAGTAAGAAAGAAATAAGGAAGAAAGAAGAAAGAAGAAAGAAAGAAGAAAGAAAGAAGTAAGAAAGAAGTAAGAAAGAAGTAAGAAAGAAGAAAGAAAGAAGTAAGAAAGAAGTAAGAAAGAAGTAATAAAGAAGTAATAAAGAAGTAAGAAAGAAGTAAGAAAGAAGGAAGAAAGAAGTAAGAAAGAAGTAAGAAAGAAGTAAGAAAGAAGTAAGAAAGAAGAAAGAAAGAAGTAAGAAAGAAGAAATAAAGAAGTAAGAAAGAAGAAATAAAGAAGTAAGAAAGAAGTAAGAAAGAAGTAAGAAAGGAGTAAGAAAGAAAGAAGAAAGAGGTAAGAAAGAAAGAAGAAAGAAGTAAGAAAGAAGTAAGAAAGAAGTAAGAAAGAATTAAGAAAGAAAGAAGTAAGAAAGAAGTAAGAAAGAAAGAAGAAAGAAGTAAGAAAGAAGTATGAAAGAAGTAAGAAAGAAAGAAGAAAGAAGTAAGAAAGAAGTAAGAAAGAAGTATGAAAGAAGTAAGAAAGAAGAAAGAAAGAAGTAAGAAATAAGTAAGAAAGAAGTAAGAAAGTAGTAAGAAAGAAGTAAGAAAGAAAGAAGAAAGAAGTAAGAAAGAAGAAAGAAAGAAGAAAGAAGTAAGAAAGAAAGAAGTAAGAAAGAAGTAAGAAAGAAGTAAGAAAGAAGTAAGAAAGGAGTAAGAAAGAATGAAGAAAGAAGTAAGAAAGAAGAAAGAAAGAAGAAAGAAGTAAGAAAGAAAGAAGTAAGAAAGTAGTAAGAAAGAAGTAAGAAAGAAAGAAGAAAGAAGTAAGAAAGAAGAAAGAAAGAAGAAAGAAGTAAGAAAGAAAGAAGTAAGAAAGAAGTAAGAAAGAAGTAAGAAAGAAGTAAGAAAGAAGTAAGAAAGAAGTAAGAAGGAATGAAGAAAGAAGTAAGAAAGAAGAAAGAAAGAAGAAAGAAGTAAGAAAGAAAGAAGTAAGAAAGAAGTAAGAAAGAAGTAAGAAAGAAGTAAGAAAGGAGTAAGAAAGAAAGAAGAAAGAGGTAAGAAAGAAAGAAGAAAGAAGTAAGAAAGAAGTAAGAAAGAAGTAATAAAGAATTAAGAAAGAAAGAAGTAAGAAAGAAGTAAGAAAGAAAGAAGTAAGAAGTAAGAAAGAAGTAAGAAAGAAGTATGAAAGAAGTAAGAAAGAAAGAAGAAAGAAGTAAGAAAGAAGTAAGAAAGAAGTATGAAAGAAGTAAGAAAGAAGAAAGAAAGAAGTAAGAAAGAAGTAAGAAAGAAGTAAGAAAGAAAGAAGAAAGAAGTAAGAAAGAAGTAAGAAAGAAGTAAGAAAGAAGTAAGAAGGAATGAAGAAAGAAGTAAGAAAGAAGAAAGAAAGAAGAAAGAAGTAAGAAAGAAAGAAGTAAGAAAGAAGTAAGAAAGAAGTAAGAAAGTAGAAAAAAGAAGTTAGAAAGAAGTAAGAAAGAAGTAAGAAAGAAATAAGAAAGAAGTAAGAAAGAAGTAAAAAAGAAGTATGAAAGAAGTAAGAAAGAAGAAAGAAAGCAGTAAGAAAGAAGTAAGAAAGAAGTAAGAAAGAAATAAGGAAGAAAGAAGAAAGAAGAAAGAAAGAAGAAAGAAAGAAGTAAGAAAGAAGTAAGAAAGAAGTAAGAAGGAATGAAGAAAGAAGTAAGAAAGAAGAAAGAAAGAAGTAAGAAAGAAGAAAGAAAGAAGTAAGAAAGAAGAAAGAAAGCAGTAAGAAAGAAGTAAGAAAGAAGTAAGAAAGAAATAAGAAAGAAAGAAGAAAGAAGAAAGAAGGAAGAAGAAAGGAAGAAGAAAGAAAGAAGTAAGAAAGAAGTAAGAAAGAAGTAAGAAGGAATGAAGAAAGAAGTAAGAAAGAAGAAAGAAAGAAGTAAGAAAGAAGTAAGAAAGAAAGAAGAAAGAAGTAAGAAAGAAGTAAGAAAGAAGTAAGAAAGAATTACGAAATAAGTAAGAAAGAAGTAAGAAAGAAAGAAGAAAGAAGTAAGAAAGAAGTAAGAAAGAAGTAAGAAAGAAAGAAGAAAGAAGAAAGAAAGAAGTAAGAAAGAAGTAAGAACGAAGTAAGAAAGAAGTAAGAAGGAATGAAGAAAGTAGTAAGAAAGAAGTAAGAAAGAAGTAAGAAAGAAAGAAGAAAGAAGTAAGAAAGAAGTAAGAAAGAAGTAAGAAAGAAGTAAGAAAGAAGAAAGAAAGAAGTAAGAAAGAAGAAAGAAAGAAGTAAGAAAGAAGTAAGAAAGAAGTAAGAAAGAAGTAAGAAAGAAAGAAGAAAGAAGTATGAAAGAAGTAAGAAAGAAGAAAGAAAGCAGAAAGAAAGAAGTAAGAAAGAAGTAAGAAAGAAATAAGGAAGAAAGAAGAAAGAAGAAAGAAAGAAGAAAGAAAGAAGTAAGAAAGAAGTAAGAAAGAAGTAAGAAGGAATGAAGAAAGAAGTAAGAAAGAAGAAAGAAAGAAGTAAGAAAGAAGTAAGAAAGAAGTAAGAAAGAAGTAATAAAGAAGTAATAAAGAAGTAAGAAAGAAAGAAGAAAGAAGTAAGAAAGAAGTAAGAAAGAAGTAAGAAAGAAGTAAGAAAGAAGAAAGAAAGAAGTAAGAAAGAAGAAATAAAGAAGTAAGAAAGAAGTAAGAAAGAAGTAAGAAAGGAGTAAGAAAGAAAGAAGAAAGAGGTAAGAAAGAAAGAAGAAAGAAGTAAGAAAGAAGTAAGAAAGAAGTAAGAAAGAATTAAGAAAGAAAGAAGTAAGAAAGAAGTAAGAAAGAAAGAAGAAAGAAGTAAGAAAGAAGTATGAAAGAAGTAAGAAAGAAAGAAGAAAGAAGTAAGAAAGAAGTAAGAAAGAAGTATGAAAGAAGTAAGAAAGAAGTAAGAAATAAATAAGAAAGAAGTAAGAAAGAAGTAAGAAAGAAGTAAGAAAGAAAGAAGAAAGAAGTAAGAAAGAAGTATGAAAGAAGTAAGAAAGAAAGAAGAAAGAAGTAAGAAAGAAGTAAGAAAGAAGTATGAAAGAAGTAAGAAAGAAGTAAGAAATAAGTAAGAAAGAAGTAAGTAAGAAGTAAGAAAGAAGTAAGAAAGAAAGAAGAAAGAAGTAAGAAAGTTGTAAGAAAGAAGTAAGAAGTAATGAAGAAAGAAGTAAGAAAGAAGAAAGAAAGAAGAAAGAAGTAAGAAAGAAAGAAGTAAGAAAGAAGTAAGAAAGAAGTAAGAAAGAAGTAAGAAAGAAGTAAGAAAGGAGTAAGAAGGAAAGAAGAAAGAGGTAAGAAAGAAGAAAGAAGTAAGAAAGAAGTAAGAAAGAAGTATGAAAGAAGTAAGAAAGAATGAAGAAAGAAGTAAGAAAGAAGAAAGAAAGAAGAAAGAAGTAAGAAAGAAAGAAGTAAGAAAGAAGTAAGAAAGAAGTAAGAAAGTAGAAAAAAGAAGTTAGAAAGAAGTAAGAAAGAAGTAAGAAAGAAATAAGAAAGAAGTAAGAAAGAAGTAAGAAAGAAGTAAGAAAGAAATAAGGAAGAAAGAAGAAAGAAGAAAGAAAGAAGAAAGAAAGAAGTAAGAAAGAAGTAAGAAAGAAGTAAGAAGGAATGAAGAAAGAAGTAAGAAAGAAGAAAGAAAGAAGTAAGAAAGAAGAAAGAAAGAAGTAAGAAAGAAGTAAGAAAGAAGTAAGAAAGAAGTAAGAAAGAAAGAAGAAAGAAGTAATAAAGAAGTAAGAAAGAAGTAAGAAAGAATTACGAAATAAGTAAGAAAGAAGTAAGAAAGAAAGAAGTAAGAAAGATATAAGAAAGAAGAAAGAAAAAGTAAGAAAGAAGTAAGAAAGAAGAAAGAAAGAAGTAAGAAAGAAGAAATAAAGAAGTAAGAAAGAAGTAAGAAAGAAGTAAGAAAGGAGTAAGAAAGAAAGAAGAAAGAGGTAAGAAAGAAAGAAGAAAGAAGTAAGAAAGAAGTAAGAAAGAAGTAAGAAAGAATTAAGAAAGAAAGAAGTAAGAAAGAAGTAAGAAAGAAAGAAGAAAGAAGTAAGAAAGAAGTAAGAAAGAAGTATGAAAGAAGTAAGAAAGAAAGAAAAAAGAAGTAAGAAAGAAGTAAGAAAGAAGTATGGAAGAAGTAAGAAAGAAGAAAGAAAGAAGAAAGAAAGAAAGAAGAAAGAAGTAAGAAAGAAGTAAGAAAGAAGTAAGAAAGAAGTAAGAAAGAAGTAAGAAAGAAGTAAGAAAGTAAGAAGAAAGAAGAAAGAAAGAAGTAAGAAAGAAAGAAGAAAGAAGTAAGAAAGAAGTAAGAAAGAAGTAAGAAAGAAGTAAGAAAGAAAGAAGAAATAAGTAAGAAAGAATTAAGAAAGAAGTAAGAAAGGAGTAAGAAAGAAAGAAGAAAGAGGTAAGAAAGAAAGAAGAAAGAAGTAAGAAAGAAGTAAGAAAGAATTAAGAAAGAAAGAAGTAAGGAAGAAGTAAGAAAGAAAGAAGAAAGAAGTAAGAAAGAAGTATGAAAGAAGTAAGAAAGAAAGAAGAAAGAAGTAAGAAAGAAGTAAGAAAGAAGTATGAAAGAAGTAAGAAAGAAGGAAGAAATAAGTAAGAAAGAAGTAAGAAAGAAGTAAGAAAGAAGTAAGAAAGAAAGAAGAAAGAAGTAAGAAAGAAGTAAGAAAGAGGTAAGAAAGAAGTAAGAAGGAATGAAGAAAGAAGTAAGAAAGAAGAAAGAAAGAAGAAAGAAGTAAGAAAGAAAGAAGTAAGAAAGAAGTAAGAAAGAAGTAAGAAAGAAGTAAGAAAGAAGTAAGAAAGGAGTAAGAAAGAAAGAAGAAAGAGGTAAGAAAGAAAGAAGAAAGAAGTAAGAAAGAAGTAAGAAAGAAGTAAGAAAGAATTAAGAAAGAAAGAAGTAAGAAAGAAGTAAGAAAGAAAGAAGGAAGAAGTAAGAAAGAAGTAAGAAAGAAGTATGAAAGAAGTAAGAAAGAAAGAAGAAAGAAGTAAGAAAGAAGTAAGAAAGAAGTATGAAAGAAGTAAGAAAGAAGAAAGAAAGAAGTAAGAAAGGAGTAAGAAAGAAAGAAGAAAGAGGTAAGAAAGAAAGAAGAAAGAAGTAAGAAAGAAGTAAGAAAGAAGTAAGAAAGAATTAAGAAAGAAAGAAGTAAGAAAGAAGTAAGAAAGAAGTAAGAAAGAAGTAAGAAAGGAGTAAGAAAGAAAGAAGAAAGAGTTAAGAAAGAAAGAAGAAAGAAGAAATAAAGAAGTAAGAAAGAAGTAAGAAAGAATTAAGAAAGAAAGAAGTAAGAAAGAAGTAAGAAAGAAAGAAGAAAGAAGTAAGAAAGAAGTAAGAAAGAAGTATGAAAGAAGTAAGAAAGAAAGAATAAAGAAGTAAGAAAGAAGTAAGAAAGAAGTATGAAAGAAGTAAGAAAGAAGAAAGAAAGATTAAGAAATAAGTAAGAAAGAAGTAAGAAAGAAGTAAGAAAGAAAGAAGAAAGAAGTAAGAAAGAAGTAAGAAAGAAGTAAGAAAGAAGTAAGAAGGAATGAAGAAAGAAGTAAGAAAGAAGAAAGAAAGATGAAATAAGTAAGAAAGAAAGAAGTAAGAAAGAAGTGAGAAAGAAGTAAGAAAGAAGTAAGAAAGAAAGAAGAAAGAAGTAAGAAAGAAGAAAGAAGTATGAAGGAAGTAAGAAAGAAGAAAGAAAGAAGTAAGAAAGAAGTAAGAAAGAAGTAAGAAAGAAGTATGAAAGAAGTAAGAAAGAAGAAAGAAAGAAGGAAGAAATAAGTAAGAAAGAAGTAAGAAAGAAGTAAGAAAGAAGTAAGAAAGATAGAAGAAAGAAGTAAGAAAGAAGTAAGAAAGAAGTAAGAAAGAAGTAAGAAGGAATGAAGAAAGAAGTAAGAAAGAAGAAAGAAAGAAGAAAGAAGTAAGAAAGAAAGAAGTAAGAAAGAAGTAAGAAAGAAGTAAGAAAGTAGAAAAAAGAAGTTAGAAAGAAGTAAGAAAGAAGTAAGAAAGAAGTAAGAAAGAAGAAAGAAAGAAGAAAGAAAGAAAGAAGAAAGAAGTAAGAAAGAAGTAAGAAAGAAGTAAGAAAGAAGTAAGAAAGAAAGAAGAAAGAAGTAAGAAAGAAGAAAGAAGTATGAAGGAAGTAAGAAAGAAGAAAGAAAGAAGTAAGAAAGAAGTAAGAAAGAAGTAAGAAAGAAGTAAGAAAGAAGTAAGAAAGAAAGAAGAAAGATGTAAGAAAGAAGTAAGAAAGAAGAAAGAAAGTAGTAAGAAAGAAGAAAGAAAGAAGTAAGAAAGAAGTAAGAAAGAAGTAAGAAAGAAAGAAGAAAGAAGTAATAAAGAAGTAAGAAAGAAGTAAGAAAGAATTACGAAATAAGTAAGAAAGAAGTAAGAAAGAAAGAAGTAAGAAAGAAGTAAGAAAGAAGAAAGAAAGAAGTAAGAAAGTAGTAAGAAAGAAGAAAGAAAGAAGTAAGAAAGAAGAAATAAAGAAGTAAGAAAGAAGTAAGAAAGAAGTAAGAAAGGAGTAAGAAAGAAAGAAGAAAGAGGTAAGAAAGAAAGAAGAAAGAAGTAAGAAAGAAGTAAGAAAGAAGTAAGAAAGAATTAAGAAAGAAAGAAGAAAGAAGTAAGAAAGAAGTATGAAAGAAGTAAGAAAGAAAGAAGAAAGAAGTAAGAAAGAAGTAAGAAAGAAGTATGAAAGAAGTAAGAAAGAAGAAAGAAAGAAGTAAGAAAGAAGTATGAAAGAAAGAAGAAAGAAGTAAGAAAGAAGTATGAAAGAAGTAAGAAAGAAAGAAGAAAGAAGTAAGAAAGAAGTAAGAAAGAAGTATGAAAGAAGTAAGAAAGAAGAAAGAAAGAAGTAAGAAATAAGTAAGAAAGAAGTAAGAAAGAAGTAAGAAAGAAGTAAGAAAGAAAGAAGAAAGAAGTAAGAAAGAAGTAAGAAAGAAGTAAGAAAGAAGTAAGAAGGAATGAAGAAAGAAGTAAGAAAGAAGAAAGAAAGAAGAAAGAAGTAAGAAAGAAAGAAGTAAGAAAGAAGTAAGAAAGAAGTAAGAAAGAAGTAAGAAAGAAGTAAGAAAGGAGTAAGAAAGAAAGAAGAAAGAGTTAAGAAAGAAAAAGAAAGAAGTAAGAAAGAAGTAAGAAAGAAGTAATAAAGAATTAAGAAAGAAAAAAGTAAGAAAGAAGTAAGAAAGAAAGAAGGAAGAAGTAAGAAAGAAGTAAGAAAGAAGTATGAAAGAAGTAAGAAAGAAAGAAGAAAGAAGTAAGAAAGAAGTAAGAAAGAAGTATGAAAGAAGTAAGAAAGAAGAAAGAAAGAAGTAAGAAAGAAGTAAGAAAGAAGTAAGAAAGAAAGAAGAAAGAAGTAAGAAAGAAGTAAGAAAGAAGTAAGAAAGAAGTAAGAAGGAATGAAGAAAGAAGTAAGAAAGAAGAAAGAAAGAAGAAAGAAGTAAGAAAGAAAGAAGTAAGAAAGAAGTAAGAAAGAAGTAAGAAAGTAGAAAAAAGAAGTTAGAAAGAAGTAAGAAAAAAGTAAGAAAGAAATAAGAAAGAAGTAAGAAAGAAGTAAAAAAGAAGTATGAAAGAAGTAAGAAAGAAGAAAGAAAGCAGTAAGAAAGAAGTAAGAAAGAAGTGAGAAAGAAATAAGGAAGAAAGAAGAAAGAAGAAAGAAAGAAGAAAGAAAGAAGTAAGAAAGAAGTAAGAAGGAATGAAGAAAGAAGTAAGAAAGAAGAAAGAAAGAAGTAAGAAAGAAGAAAGAAAGAAGTAAGAAAGAAGTAAGAAAGAAATAAGAAAGAAAGAAGAAAGAAGAAAGTAGGAAGAAGAAAGGAAGAAGAAAGAAAGAAGTAAGAAAGAAGTAAGAAAGAAGTAAGAAGGAATGAAGAAAGAAGTAAGAAAGAAGAAAGAAAGAAGTAAGAAAGAAGTAAGAAAGAAGTAAGAAAGAAGTAATAAAGAAGTAAGAAAGAAGTAAGAAAGAAAGAAGAAAGAAGTAAGAAAGAAGTAAGAAAGAAGAAAGAAAGTAGTAAGAAAGAAGAAAGAAAGAAGTAAGAAAGAAGTAAGAAAGAAGTAAGAAAGAAAGAAGAAAGAAGTAAGAAAGAAGTAAGAAAGAAGTAAGAAAGAATTACGAAATAAGTAAGAAAGAAGTAAGAAAGAAAGAAGAAAGAAGTAAGAAAGAAGTAAGAAAGAAGTAAGAAAGAAAGAAGAAAGAAAGAAGAAAGAAGTATGAAAGAAGTAAGAAAGAAGAAAGAAAGCAGAAAGAAAGAAGTAAGAAAGAAGTAAGAAAGAAATAAGGAAGAAAGAAGAAAGAAGAAAGAAAGAAGAAAGAAAGAAGTAAGAAAGAAGTAAGAAAGAAGTAAGAAGGAATGAAGAAAGAAGTAAGAAAGAAGAAAGAAAGAAGTAAGAAAGAAGTAAGAAAGAAGTAAGAAAGAAGTAATAAAGAAGTAAGAAAGAAGTAAGAAAGAAAGAAGAAAGAAGTAAGAAAGAAGTAAGAAAGAAGTAAGAAAGAAGTAAGAAAGAAGAAAGAAAGAAGTAAGAAAGAAGAAATAAAGAAGTAAGAAAGAAGTAAGAAAGAAGTAAGAAAGGAGTAAGAAAGAAAGAAGAAAGAGGTAAGAAAGAAAGAAGAAAGAAGTTAGAAAGAAGTAAGAAAGAAGTAAGAAAGAATTAAGAAAGAAAGAAGTAAGAAAGAAGTAAGAAAGAAAGAAGAAAGAAGTAAGAAAGAAGTATGAAAGAAGTAAGAAAGAAAGAAGAAAGAAGTAAGAAAGAAGTAAGAAAGAAGTATGAAAGAAGTAAGAAAGAAGTAAGAAATTAGTAAGAAAGAAGTAAGAAAGAAGTAAGAAAGAAGTAAGAAAGAAAGAAGAAAGAAGTAAGAAAGTTGTAAGAAAGAAGTAAGAAAGAAGTAAGAAGGAATGAAGAAAGAAGTAAGAAAGAAGAAAGAAAGAAGAAAGAAGTAAGAAAGAAAGAAGTAAGAAAGAAGTAAGAAAGAAGTAAGAAAGAAGTAAGAAAGAAGTAAGAAAGGAGTAAGAAGGAAAGCAGAAAGAGGTAAGAAAGAAAGAAGAAAGAAGTAAGAAAGAATGAAGAAAGAAGTAAGAAAGAAGAAAGAAAGAAGAAAGAAGTAAGAAAGAAAGAAGTAGGAAAGAAGTAAGAAAGAAGTAAGAAAGTAGAAAAAAGAAGTTAGATAGAAGTAAGAAAGAAGTAAGAAAGAAATAAGAAAGAAGTAAGAAAGAAGTAAGAAAGAAGTAAGAAAGAAATAAGGAAGAAAGAAGAAAGAAGAAAGAAAGAAGAAAGAAAGAAGTAAGAAAGAAGTAAGAAAGAAGTAAGAAGGAATGAAGAAAGAAGTAAGAAAGAAGAAAGAAAGAAGTAAGAAAGAAGAAAGAAAGAAGTAAGAAAGAAGTAAGAAAGAAGTAAGAAAGAAGTAAGAAAGAAAGAAGAAAGAAGTAATAAAGAAGTAAGAAAGAAGTAAGAAAGAATTACGAAATAAGTAAGAAAGAAGTAAGAAAGAAAGAAGTAAGAAAGATATAAGAAAGAAGAAAGAAAGAAGTAAGAAAGAAGTAAGAAAGAAGAAAGAAAGAAGTAAGAAAGAAGAAATAAAGAAGTAAGAAAGAAGTAAGAAAGAAGTAGGAAAGGAGTAAGAAAGAAAGAAGAAAGAGGTAAGAAAGAAAGAAGAAAGAAGTAAGAAAGAAGTAAGAAAGAAGTAAGAAAGAATTAAGAAAGAAAGAAGTAAGAAAGAAGTAAGAAAGAAAGAAGAAAGAAGTAAGAAAGAAGTAAGAAAGAAGTATGAAAGAAGTAAGAAAGAAAGAAGAAAGAAGTAAGAAAGAAGTAAGAAAGAAGTATGAAAGAAGTAAGAAAGAAGAAAGAAAGAAGAAAGAAAGAAAGAAGAAAGAAGTAAGAAAGAAGTAAGAAATAAGTAAGAAAGAAGTAAGAAAGAAGTAAGAAAGAAGTAAGAAAGAAAGAAGAAAGAAGTAAGAAAGAAGTAAGAAAGAAAGAAGAAAGAAGTAAGAAAGAAGTAAGAAAGAAGTAAGAAAGAAGTAAGAAAGAAAGAAGAAAGAAGTAAGAAAGAATTAAGAAAGAAGTAAGAAAGGAGTAAGAAAGAAAGAAGAAAGAGGTAAGAAAGAAAGAAGAAAGAAGTAAGAAAGAAGTAAGAAAGAAGTAAGAAAGAATTAAGAAAGAAAGAAGTAAGGAAGAAGCAAGAAAGAAAGAAGAAAGAAGTAAGAAAGAAGTATGAAAGAAGTAAGAAAGAAAGAAGAAAGAAGTAAGAAAGAAGTAAGAAAGAAGTATGAAAGAAGTAAGAAAGAAGTAAGAAATAAGTAAGAAAGAAGTAAGAAAGAAGTAAGAAAGAAAGAAGAAAGAAGTAAGAAAGTTGTAAGAAAGAAGTAAGAAAGAAGTAAGAAGTAATGAAGAAAAAAGTAAGAAAGAAGAAAGAAAGAAGAAAGAAGTAAGAAAGAAAGAAGTAAGAAAGAAGTAAGAAAGAAGTAAGAAAGAAGTAAGAAAGAAGTAAGAAAGGAGTAAGAAGGAAAGAAGAAAGAGGTAAGAAAGAAGAAAGAAGTAAGAAAGAAGTAAGAAAGAAGTATGAAAGAAGTAAGAAAGAATGAAGAAAGAAGTAAGAAAGAAGAAAGAAAGAAGAAAGAAGTAAGAAAGAAAGAAGTAAGAAAGAAGTAAGAAAGAAGTAAGAAAGTAGAAAAAAGAAGGTAGAAAGAAGTAAGAAAGAAGTAAGAAAGAAATAAGAAAGAAGTAAGATAGAAGTAAGAAAGAAGTAAGAAAGAAATAAGGAAGAAAGAAGAAAGAAGAAAGAAAGAAGAAAGAAAGAAGTAAGAAAGAAGTAAGAAAGAAGTAAGAAGGAATGAAGAAAGAAGTAAGAAAGAAGAAAGAAAGAAGTAAGAAAGAAGAAAGAAAGAAGTAAGAAAGAAGTAAGAAAGAAGTAAGAAAGAAGTAAGAAAGAAAGAAGAAAGAAGTAATAAAGAAGTAAGAAAGAAGTAAGAAAGAATTACGAAATAAGTAAGAAAGAAGTAAGAAAGAAAGAAGTAAGAAAGATATAAGAAAGAAGAAAGAAAAAGTAAGAAAGAAGTAAGAAAGAAGAAAGAAAGAAGTAAGAAAGAAGAAATAAAGAAGTAAGAAAGAAGTAAGAAAGAAGTAAGAAAGGAGTAAGAAAGAAAGAAGAAAGAGGTAAGAAAGAAAGAAGAAAGAAGTAAGAAAGAAGTAAGAAAGAAGTAAGAAAGAATTGAGAAAGAAAGAAGTAAGAAAGAAGTAAGAAAGAAAGAAGAAAGAAGTAAGAAAGAAGTAAGAAAGAAGTATGAAAGAAGTAAGAAAGAAAGAAGAAAGAAGTAAGAAAGAAGTAAGAAAGAAGTATGGAAGAAGTAAGAAAGAAGAAAGAAAGAAGAAAGAAAGAAAGAAGAAAGAAGTAAGAAAGAAGTAAGAAAGAAGTAAGAAAGAAGTAAGAAAGAAGTAAGAAAGTAAGAAGAAAGAAGAAAGAAAGAAGTAAGAAAGAAAGAAGAAAGAAGTAAGAAAGAAGTAAGAAAGAAGTAAGAAAGAAGTAAGAAAGAAAGAAGAAAGAAGTAAGAAAGAATTAAGAAAGAAGTAAGAAAGGAGTAAGAAAGAAAGAAGAAAGAGGTAAGAAAGAAAGAAGAAAGAAGTAAGAAAGAAGTAAGAAAGAATTAAGAAAGAAAGAAGTAAGGAAGAAGTAAGAAAGAAAGAAGAAAGAAGTAAGAAAGAAGTATGAAAGAAGTAAGAAAGAAAGAAGAAAGAAGTAAGAAAGAAGTATGAAAGAAGTAAGAAAGAAAGAAGAAAGAAGTAAGAAAGAAGTAAGAAAGAAGTATGAAAGAAGTAAGAAAGAAGTAAGAAATAAGTAAGAAAGAAGTAAGAAAGAAGTAAGAAAGAAGTAAGAAAGAAAGAAGAAAGAAGTAAGAAAGAAGTAAGAAAGAGGTAAGAAAGAAGTAAGAAGGAATGAAGAAAGAAGTAAGAAAGAAGAAAGAAAGAAGAAAGAAGTAAGAAAGAAAGAAGTAAGAAAGAAGTAAGAAAGAAGTAAGAAAGAAGTAAGAAAGAAGTAAGAAAGGAGTAAGAAAGAAAGAAGAAAGAGGTAAGAAAGAAAGAAGAAAGAAGTAAGAAAGAAGTAAGAAAGAAGTAAGAAAGAATTAAGAAAGAAAGAAGTAAGAAAGAAGTAAGAAAGAAAGAAGGAAGAAGTAAGAAAGAAGTAAGAAAGAAGTATGAAAGAAGTAAGAAAGAAAGAAGAAAGAAGTAAGAAAGAAGTAAGAAAGAAGTATGAAAGAAGTAAGAAAGAAGAAAGAAAGAAGTAAGAAAGGAGTAAGAAAGAAAGAAGAAAGAGGTAAGAAAGAAAGAAGAAAGAAGTAAGAAAGAAGTAAGAAAGAAGTAAGAAAGAATTAAGAAAGAAAGAAGTAAGAAAGAAGTAAGAAAGAAGTAAGAAAGAAGTAAGAAAGGAGTAAGAAAGAAAGAAGAAAGAGTTAAGAAAGAAAGAAGAAAGAAGAAATAAAGAAGTAAGAAAGAAGTAAGAAAGAATTAAGAAAGAAAGAAGTAAGAAAGAAGTAAGAAAGAAAGAAGAAAGAAGTAAGAAAGAAGTAAGAAAGAAGTATGAAAGAAGTAAGAAGGAAAGAATAAATAAGTAAGAAAGAAGTAAGAAAGAAGTATGAAAGAAGTAAGAAAGAAGAAAGAAAGATTAAGAAATAAGTAAGAAAGAAGTAAGAAAGAAAGAAGAAAGAAGTAAGAAAGAAGAAAGAAGTATGAAGGAAGTAAGAAAGAAGAAAGAAAGAAGTAAGAAAGAAGTAAGAAAGAAGTAAGAAAGAAGTATGAAAGAAGTAAGAAAGAAGAAAGAAAGAAGGAAGAAATAAGTAAGAAAGAAGTAAGAAAGAAGTAAGAAAGAAGTAAGAAAGAAAGAAGAAAGAAGTAAGAAAGAAGTAAGAAAGAAGTAAGAAAGAAGTAAGAAGGAATGAAGAAAGAAGTAAGAAAGAAGAAAGAAAGAAGAAAGAAGTAAGAAAGAAAGAAGTAAGAAAGAAGTAAGAAAGAAGTAAGAAAGTAGAAAAAAGAAGTTAGAAAGAAGTAAGAAAGAAGTAAGAAAGAAGTAAGAAAGAAGAAAGAAAGAAGAAAGAAAGAAAGAAGAAAGAAGTAAGAAAGAAGTAAGAAAGAAGTAAGAAAGAAGTAAGAAAGAAGTAAGAAAGAAAGAAGAAAGAAGTAAGAAAGAAGAAAGAAGTATGAAGGAAGTAAGAAAGAAGAAAGAAAGAAGTAAGAAAGAAGTAAGAAAGAAGTAAGAAAGAAGTAAGAAAGAAGTAAGAAAGAAAGAAGAAAGATGTAAGAAAGAAGTAAGAAAGAAGAAAGAAAGTAGTAAGAAAGAAGAAAGAAAGAAGTAAGAAAGAAGTAAGAAAGAAGTAAGAAAGAAAGAAGAAAGAAGTAATAAAGAAGTAAGAAAGAAGTAAGAAAGAATTACGAAATAAGTAAGAAAGAAGTAAGAAAGAAAGAAGTAAGAAAGAAGTAAGAAAGAAGAAAGAAAGAAGTAAGAAAGAAGTAAGAAAGAAGAAAGAAAGAAGTAAGAAAGAAGAAATAAAGAAGTAAGAAAGAAGTAAGAAATAAGTAAGAAAGGAGTAAGAAAGAAAGAAGAAAGAGGTAAGAAAGAAAGAAGAAAGAAGTAAGAAAGAAGTAAGAAAGAAGTAAGAAAGAATTAAGAAAGAAAGAAGAAAGAAGTAAGAAAGAAGTATGAAAGAAGTAAGAAAGAAAGAAGAAAGAAGTAAGAAAGAAGTAAGAAAGAAGTATGAAAGAAGTAAGAAAGAAGAAAGAAAGAAGTAAGAAAGAAGTATGAAAGAAGTAAGAAAGAAAGAAGAAAGAAGAAAGAAAGCAGTAAGAAAGAAGTAAGAAAGAAGTAAGAAAGAAATAAGAAAGAAAGAAGAAAGAAGAAAGAAGAAAGAAGAAAGAAGAAAGAAAGAAGAAAGAAAGAAGTAAGAAAGAAGTAATAAAGAAGTAAGAAGGAATGAAAAAGAAGTAAGAAAGAAGAAAGAAAGAAGTAAGAAAGAAGTAAGAAAGAAGTAAGAAAGAAGTAATAAAGAAGTAAGAAAGAAGTAAGAAAGAAAGAAAAAAGAAGTAAGAAAGAAGTAAGAAAGAAGAAAGAAAGTAGTAAGAAAGAAGAAAGAAAGAAGAAAGAAGTAAGAAAGAAGTAAGAAAGAAAGAAGAAAGAAGTAAGAAAGAAGTAAGAAAGAAGTAAGAAAGAAGTAAGAAAGAATTAAGAAAGAAAGAAGTAAGAAAGAAGTAAGAAAGAAGTAAGAAAGAAGTAAGAAAGGAGTAAGAAAGAAAGAAGAAAGAGTTAAGAAAGAAAGAAGAAAGAAGAAATAAAGAAGTAAGAAAGAAGTAAGAAAGAATTAAGAAAGAAAGAAGTAAGAAAGAAGTAAGAAAGAAAGAAGAAAGAAGTAAGAAAGAAGTAAGAAAGAAGTATGAAAGAAGTAAGAAGGAAAGAATAAATAAGTAAGAAAGAAGTAAGAAAGAAGTATGAAAGAAGTAAGAAAGAAGAAAGAAAGATTAAGAAATAAGTAAGAAAGAAGTAAGAAAGAAAGAAGAAAGAAGTAAGAAAGAAGAAAGAAGTATGAAGGAAGTAAGAAAGAAGAAAGAAAGAAGTAAGAAAGAAGTAAGAAAGAAGTAAGAAAGAAGTATGAAAGAAGTAAGAAAGAAGAAAGAAAGAAGGAAGAAATAAGTAAGAAAGAAGTAAGAAAGAAGTAAGAAAGAAGTAAGAAAGAAAGAAGAAAGAAGTAAGAAAGAAGTAAGAAAGAAGTAAGAAGGAATGAAGAAAGAAGTAAGAAAGAAGAAAGAAAGAAGAAAGAAGTAAGAAAGAAAGAAGTAAGAAAGAAGTAAGAAAGAAGTAAGAAAGTAGAAAAAAGAAGTTAGAAAGAAGTAAGAAAGAAGTAAGAAAGAAGTAAGAAAGAAGAAAGAAAGAAGAAAGAAAGAAAGAAGAAAGAAGTAAGAAAGAAGTAAGAAAGAAGTAAGAAAGAAGTAAGAAAGAAGTAAGAAAGAAAGAAGAAAGAAGTAAGAAAGAAGAAAGAAGTATGAAGGAAGTAAGAAAGAAGAAAGAAAGAAGTAAGAAAGAAGTAAGAAAGAAGTAAGAAAGAAGTAAGAAAGAAGTAAGAAAGAAAGAAGAAAGATGTAAGAAAGAAGTAAGAAAGAAGAAAGAAAGTAGTAAGAAAGAAGAAAGAAAGAAGTAAGAAAGAAGTAAGAAAGAAAGAAGAAAGAAGTAATAAAGAAGTAAGAAAGAAGTAAGAAAGAATTACGAAATAAGTAAGAAAGAAGTAAGAAAGAAAGAAGTAAGAAAGAAGTAAGAAAGAAGAAAGAAAGAAGTAAGAAAGAAGTAAGAAAGAAGAAAGAAAGAAGTAAGAAAGAAGAAATAAAGAAGTAAGAAAGAAGTAAGAAATAAGTAAGAAAGGAGTAAGAAAGAAAGAAGAAAGAGGTAAGAAAGAAAGAAGAAAGAAGTAAGAAAGAAGTAAGAAAGAAGTAAGAAAGAATTAAGAAAGAAAGAAGAAAGAAGTAAGAAAGAAGTATGAAAGAAGTAAGAAAGAAAGAAGAAAGAAGTAAGAAAGAAGTAAGAAAGAAGTATGAAAGAAGTAAGAAAGAAGAAAGAAAGAAGTAAGAAAGAAGTATGAAAGAAAGAAGAAAGAAGTAAGAAAGAAGTATGAAAGAAGTAAGAAAGAAAGAAGAAAGAAGAAAGAAAGCAGTAAGAAAGAAGTAAGAAAGAAGTATGAAAGAAATAAGAAAGAAAGAAGAAAGAAGAAAGAAGAAAGAAGAAAGAAGAAAGAAAGAAGAAAGAAAGAAGTAAGAAAGAAGTAATAAAGAAGTAAGAAGGAATGAAAAAGAAGTAAGAAAGAAGAAAGAAAGAAGTAAGAAAGAAGTAAGAAAGAAGTAAGAAAGAAGTAATAAAGAAGTAAGAAAGAAGTAAGAAAGAAAGAAAAAAGAAGTAAGAAAGAAGTAAGAAAGAAGAAAGAAAGTAGTAAGAAAGAAGAAAGAAAGAAGAAAGAAGTAAGAAAGAAGTAAGAAAGAAAGAAGAAAGAAGTAAGAAAGAAGTAAGAAAGAAGTAAGAAAGAATTACGAAATAAGTAAGAAAGAAGTAAGAAAGAAAGAAGAAAGAAGTAAGAAAGAAGTAAGAAAGAAGTAAGAAAGAAAGAAGAAAGAAGAAAGAAAGAAGTAAGAAAGAAGTAAGAAAGAAGTAAGAAAGAAGTAAGAAGGAATGAAGAAAGTAGTAAGAAAGAAGAAAGAAAGAAGAAAGAAAGAAAGAAGAAAGAAGTAAGAAAGAAGTAAGAAAGAAGTAAGAAAGAAGTAAGAAAGAAGTAAGAAAGAAGTAAGAAAGAAAGAAGAAAGAAGTAAGAAAGAAGAAAGAAGTATGAAGGAAGTAAGAAAGAAGAAAGAAAGAAGTAAGAAAAAAGTAAGAAAGAAGTAAGAAAGAAGTAAGAAAGAAAGAAGAAAGATGTAAGAAAGAAGTAAGAAAGAAGAAAGAAAGTAGTAAGAAAGAAGAAAGAAAGAAGTAAGAAAGAAGTAAGAAAGAAGTAAGAAAGAAAGAAGAAAGAAGTAATAAAGAAGTAAGAAAGAAGTAAGAAAGAAGAAAGAAAGAAGTAAGAAAGAAGTAAGAAAGAAAGAAGTAAGAAAGAAGTAAGAAAGAAGAAAGAAAGAAGTAAGAAAGAAGTAAGAAAGAAGAAAGAAAGAAGTAAGAAAGAAGAAATAAAGAAGTAAGAAAGAAGTAAGGAAGAAGTAAGAAAGGAGTAAGAAAGAAAGAAGAAAGAGGTAAGAAAGAAAGAAGAAGTAAGAAAGAAGTAAGAAAGAAGTAAGAAAGAATTAAGAAAGAAAGAAGTAAGAAAGAAGTAAGAAAAAAAGAAGAAAGAAGTAAGAAAGAAGTATGAAAGAAGTAAGAAAGAAGAAAGAAAGAAGTAAGAAATAAGTAAGAAAGAAGTAAGAAAGAAGTAAGAAAAAAGTAAGAAAGAAAGAAGAAAGAAGTAAGAAAGAAGTAAGAAAGAAGTAAGAAAGAAGTAAGAAGGAATGAAGAAAAAAGTAAGAAAGAAGAAAGAAAGAAGAAAGAAGTAAGAAAGAAAGAAGTAAGAAAGAAGTAAGAAAGAAGTAAGAAAGTAGTAAGAAAGAAGTAAGAAAGGAGTAAGAAAGAAAGAAGAAAGAGGTAAGAAAGAAAGAAGAAAGAAGTAAGAAAGAAGTAAGAAAGAAATAATAAAGAATTAAGAAAGAAAGAAGTAAGAAAGAAGTAAGAAAGAAAGAAGGAAGAAGTAAGAAAGAAGTAAGAAAGAAGTAAGAAAGAAGAAAGAAAGAAGTAAGAAATAAGTAAGAAAGAAGTAAGAAAGAAGTAAGAAAGAAAGAAGAAAAAAGTAAGAAAGAAGTAAGAAAGAAGTATGAAAGAAGTAAGAAAGAAGAAAGAAAGAAGTAAGAAAGAAGTAAGAAAGAAGTAAGAAAGAAAGAAGAAAGAAGTAAGAAAGAAGTAAGAAAGAAGTAAGAAAGAAGTAAGAAGGAATGAAGAAAGAAGTAAGAAAGAAGAAAGAAAGAAGAAAGAAGTAAGAAAGAAAGATGTAAGAAAGAAGTAAGAAAGAAGTAAGAAAGTAGAAAAAAGAAGTTAGAAAGAAGTAAGAAAGAAGTAAGAAAGAAATAAGAAAGAAGTAAGAAAGAAGTAAAAAAGAAGTATGAAAGAAGTAAGAAAGAAGAAAGAAAGCAGTAAGAAAGAAGTAAGAAAGAAGTAAGAAAGAAATAAGGAAGAAAGAAGAAAGAAGAAAGAAAGAAGAAAGAAAGAAGTAAGAAAGAAGTAAGAAAGAAGTAAGAAGGAATGAAGAAAGAAGTAAGAAAGAAGAAAGAAAGAAGTAGGAAAGAAGAAAGAAAGAAGTAAGAAAGAAGAAAGAAAGCAGTAAGAAAGAAGTAAGAAAGAAGTAAGAAAGAAATAAGAAAGAAAGAAGAAAGAAGAAAGAAAGAAGAAAGAAAGAAGTAAGAAAGAAGTAAGAAAGAAGTAAGAAGGAATGAAGAAAAAGTAAGAAAGAAGAAAGAAAGAAGTAAGAAAGAAGTAAGAAAGAAGTAAGAAAGAAGTAAGAAAGAAGTAATAAAGAAGTAAGAAAGAAGTAAGAAAGAAAGAAGAAAGAAGTAAGAAAGAAGTAAGAAAGAAGAAAGAAAGTAGTAAGAAAGAAGAAAGAAAGAAGTAAGAAAGAAGTAAGAAAGAAGTAAGAAAGAAAGAAGAAAGAAGTAAGAAAGAAGTAAGAAAGAAGTAAGAAAGAATTACGAAATAAGTAAGAAAGAAGTAAGAAAGAAAGAAGAAAGAAGTAAGAAAGAAGTAAGAAAGAAGTAAGAAAGAAAGAAGAAAGAAGAAAGAAAGAAGTAAGAAAGAAGTAAGAAAGAAGTAAGAAGGAATGAAGAAAGTAGTAAGAAAGAAGTAAGAAAGAAGTAAGAAAGAAAGAAGAAAGAAGTAAGAAAGAAGTAAGAAAGAAGTAAGAAAGAAGTAAGAAAGAAGAAAGAACGAAGTAAGAAAGAAGAAAGAAAGAAGTAAGAAAGAAGTAAGAAAGAAGTAAGAAAGAAGTAAGAAAGAAAGAAGAAAGAAGTAAGAAAGAAGTAAGAAAGAAGAAAAAAGTTAGAAAGAAGTAAGAAAGAAGTAAGAAAGAAATAAGAAAGAAGTAAGAAAGAAGTAAAAAAGAAGTATGAAAGAAGTAAGAAAGAAGAAAGAAAGCAGTAAGAAAGAACTAAGAAAGAATTAAGAAAGAAATAAGGAAGAAAGAAGAAAGAAGAAAGAAAGAAGAAAGAAAGAAGTAAGAAAGAAGTAAGAAAGAAGTAAGAAGGAATGAAGAAAGAAGTAAGAAAGAAGAAAGAAAGAAGTAAGAAAGAAGAAAGAAAGAAGTAAGAAAGAAGTAAGAAAGAAGTAAGAAAGAAGTAAGAAAGAAAGAAGAAAGAAGTAATAAAGAAGTAAGAAAGAAGTAAGAAAGAATTACGAAATAAGTAAGAAAGAAGTAAGAAAGAAAGAAGTAAGAAAGATATAAGAAAGAAGAAAGAAAGAAGTAAGAAAGAAGTAAGAAAGAAGAAAGAAAGAAGTAAGAAAGAAGAAATAAAGAAGTAAGAAAGAAGTAAGAAAGAAGTAAGAAAGAGGTAAGAAAGAAGTAAGAAAGAAGTAAGAAAGAAGTAAGAAAGAAGTAAGAAAGAAGAAAGAAAGAAAGAAGAAAGAAGTAAGAAAGAAGTAAGAAAGAAGTATGAAAGAAGTAAGAAAGAAGAAAGAAAGAAGAAAGAAAGAAAGAAGAAAGAAGTAAGAAAGAAGTAAGAAAGAAGTAAGAAAGAAGTAAGAAAGAAGTAAGAAAGAAGAAAGAAAGAAAGAAGAAAGAAGTAAGAAAGAAGTAAGAAAGAAAGAAGAAAGAAGTAAGAAAGAAGTAAGAAAGAAGTGAGAAAGAAGTAAGAAAGAAAGAAGAAAGAAGTAAGAAAGAATTAAGAAAGAAGTAAGAAAGGAGTAAGGAAGAAATAAGAAAGAGGTAAGAAAGAAAGAAGAAAGAAGTAAGAAAGAAGTAAGAAAGAAGTAAGAAAGAATTAAGAAAGAAAGAAGTAAGGAAGAAGTAAGAAAGAAAGAAGAAAGAAGTAAGAAAGAAGTAAGAAATAAGTATGAAAGAAGTAAGAAAGAAGTAAGAAATAAGTAAGAAAGAAGTAAGAAAGAAGTAAGAAAGAAAGAAGAAAGAAGTAAGAAAGAAGTAAGAAAGAGGTAAGAAAGAAGTAAGAAGGAATGAAGAAAGAAGTAAGAAAGAAGTAAGAAAGAAGAAAGAAAGAAGTAAGAAAAAAGTAAGAAAGGAGTAAGAAAGAAAGAAGAAAGAGGTAAGAAAGAAAGAAGAAAGAAGTAAGAAAGAAGTAAGAAAGAAGTAAGAAAGAATTAAGAAAGAAAGAAGTAAGAAAGAAGTAAGAAAGAAAGAAGGAAGAAGTAAGAAAGAAGTAAGAAAGAAGTATGAAAGAAGTAAGAAAGAAAGAAGAAAGAAGTAAGAAAGAAGTATGAAAGAAGTAAGAAAGAAGAAAGAAAGAAGTAAGAAAGGAGTAAGAAAGAAAGAAGAAAGAGGTAAGAAAGAAAGAAGAAAGAAGTAAGAAAGAAGTAAGAAGGAAGTAAGAAAGAATTAAGAAAGAAAGAAGTAAGAAAGAAGTAAGAAAGAAGTAAGAAAGAAGTAAGAAAGGAGTAAGAAAGAAAGAAGAAAGAGGTAAGAAAGAAAGAAGAAAGAAGAAATAAAGAAGTAAGAAAGAAGTAAGAAAGAATTAAGAAAGAAAGAAGTAAGAAAGAAAGAAGAAAGAAGTAAGAAAGAAGTAAGAAAGAAGTATGAAAGAAGTAAGAAAGAAAGAAGAAAGAAGTAAGAAAGAAGTAAGAAAGAAGTATGAAAGAAGTAAGAAAGAAGAAAGAAAGAAGTAAGAAATAAGTAAGAAAGAAGTAAGAAAGAAGTAAGAAATAAAGAAGAAAGAAGTAAGAAAGAAGTAAGAAAGAAGTAAGAAAGAAGTAAGAAGGAATGAAGAAAGAAGTAAGAAAGAAGAAAGAAAGAAGAAAGAAGTAAGAAAGAAAGAAGTAAGAAAGAAGTAAGAAAGAAGTAAGAAAGTAGAAAAAAGAAGTTAGAAAGAAGTTAGAAAGAAGTAAGAAAGAAGTAAGAAAGAAGAAAGAAAGAAGTAAGAAGGAATGAAGAAAGAAGTAAGAAAGAAGAAAGAAGTAAGAAAGAAGTAAGAAAGAAGTAAGAAAGAAGTAAGAAGGAATGAAGAAAGAAGTAAGAAAGAAGAAAGAAAGAAGAAAGAAGTAAGAAAGAAGTAAGAAAGAAGTAAGAAAGAAGTAAGAAAGAAGTAAGAAAGAAGTAAGAAAGATAGAAGAAAGAAGTAAGAAAGAAGAAAGAAGTATGAAGGAAGTAAGAAAGAAGAAAGAAAGAAGTAAGAAAGAAGTAAGAAAGAAGTAAGAAAGAAGTAAGAAAGAAGTAAGTAAGAAAGAAGAAAGAAGTAAGAAAGAAGTAAGAAAGAAGAAAGAAAGTAGTAAGAAAGAAGAAAGAAAGAAGTAAGAAAGAAGTAAGAAAGAAGTAAGAAAGAAGTAAGAAAGAAAGAAGAAAGAAGTAATAAAGAAGTAAGAATGAAGTAGGAAATAATTACGAAATAAGTAAGAAAGAAGTAAGAAAGAAGTAAGAAAGAAGAAAGAAAGAAGTAAGAAAGAAGAAATAAAGAAGTAAGAAAGAAGTAAGAAAGAAGTAAGAAAGGAGTAAGAAAGAAAGAAGAAAGAGGTAAGAAAGAAAGAAGAAAGAAGTAAGAAAGAAGTAAGAAAGAAGTAAGAAAGAATTAAGAAAGAAAGAAGTAAGAAAGAAGTAAGAAAGAAAGGAGAAAGAAGTAAGAAAGAAGTAAGAAAGAAGTATGAAAGAAGTAAGAAAGAAGAAAGAAAGAAGTAAGAAATAAGTAAGAAAGAAGTAAGAAAGAAGTAAGAAAGAAGTAAGAAAGAAAGAAGAAAGAAGTAAGAAAGAAGTAAGAAAGAAGTAAGAAAGAAGTAAGAAGGAATGAAGAAAGAAGTAAGAAAGAAGAACGAAAGAAGAAAGAAGTAAGAAAGAAAGAAGTAAGAAAGAAGTAAGAAAGAAGTAAGAAAGAAGTATGAAAGAAGTAAGAAAGAAGAAAGAAAGAAGTAAGAAATAAGTAAGAAATAAGTAAGAAAGAAGTAAGAAAGAAAGAAGAAAGAAGTAAGAAAGAAGTAAGAAAGAAGTAAGAAAGAAGTAAGAAGGAATGAAGAAAGAAGTAAGAAAGAAGAAAGAAAGAAGAAAGAAGTAAGAAAGAAAGAAGTAAGAAAGAAGTAAGAAAGAAGTAAGAAAGTAGAAAAGAGAAGTTAGAAAGAAGTAAGAAAGAAGTAAGAAAGAAGTAAGAAAGAAGAAAGAAAGAAGAAAGAAAGAAAGAAGAAAGAAGTAAGAAAGAAGTAAGAAAGAAGTAAGAAAGAAGTAAGAAAGAAGTAAGAAAGAAAGAAGAAAGAAGTAAGAAAGAAGAAAGAAGTATGAAAGAAGTAAGAAAGAAGAAAGAAAGAAGTAAGAAAGAAGTAAGAAAGAAGTAAGAAAGAAGTAAGAAAGAAAGAAGAAAGAAGTAAGAAAGAAGTAAGAAAGAAGTAAGAAAGAAAGAAGAAAGAAGTAAGAAAGAAGTAAGAAAGAAGTAAGAAAGAAGTAAGAAAGAAGTAAGAAAGAAAGAAGAAAGAAGTAAGAAAGAAGTAAGAAAGAAGTAAGAAAGAAGTAAGAAAGAAGAAAGAAAGAAGTAAGAAATAAGAAAGAAAGAAGTAAGAAAGAAGTAAGAAAGAAGTAAGAAAGAAGTAAGAAAGAAGTAAGAAATAAGTAAGAAAGAAGAAAAAAGAAGTTAGAAAGAAGTAAGAAAGAAGTAAGAAAGAAGTAAGAAAGAAAGAAGAAAAAAGTAAGAAAGAAGTAAGAAAGAAGTAATAAAGAATTAAAAAGGAATGAAGAAAGAAGTAAGAAAGAAGAAAGAACGAAGTAAGAAAGAAGTAAGAAAGAAGTAAGAAAGAAGTAAGAAAGAAAGTAGAAAGAAGTAAGAAAGAAGTAAGAAAGAAGTATGAAAGAAGTAAGAAAGAAGAAAGAAAGAAATAAGAAAGAAGTAAGAAAGAAGTAAGAAAGAAGTAAGAAAGAAAGAAGAAAGAACAAAGAAAGAAGTAAGAAAGAAGTAAGAAAGAAGTAAGAAGGAATGAAGAAAGTAGTAAGAAAGAAGTAAGAAAGAAGTAAGAAAGAAAGAAGAAAGAAGTAAGAAAGAAGTAAGAAAGAAGTAAGAAAGAAGTAAGAAAGAAGTAAGAAAGAAGAAAGAAAGAAGTAAGAAAGAAGTAAGAAAGAAGTAAGAAAGAAGTAAGAAAGAAGTACGAAAGAAGTAAGAAAGAATTAAGAAAGAAAGAAGTAAGAAAGAAGTAAGAAAGAAAGAAGAAAGAAGTAAGAAAGAAGTAAGAAAGAAGTAAGAAAGAAAGAAGAAAGAAGTAAGAAAGAAGTAAGAAAGAAGTAAGAAAGAAGAAAGAAAGAAGTAAGAAAGAAGAAAGAAAGAAGTAAGAAAGAAGTAAGAAAGAAGAAAGAAAGAAGTAAGAAAGAAGAAAGAAAGAAGTAAGAAAGAAGTAAGAAAGAAGTAAGAAAGAAGTAAGAAAGAAGTACGAAAGAAGTAAGAAAGAATTAAGAAAGAAAGAAGTAAGAAAGAAGTAAGAAAGAAAGAAGAAAGAAGTAAGAAAGAAGTAAGAAAGAAGTAAGAAAGAAAGAAGAAAGAAGTAAGAAAGAAGTAAGAAAGAAGTAAGAAAGAAGTAAGAAAGAAGAAAGAAAGAAGTAAGAAAGAAGAAAGAAAGAAGTAAGAAAGAAGTAAGAAAGAAGTAAGAAAGAAGTAAGAAAGAAAGAAGAAAGAAGTAAGAAAGAAGTAAGAAAGAAGTAAGAAAGAAGAAAAAAGTTAGAAAGAAGTAAGAAAGAAGTAAGAAACAAATAAGAAAGAAGTAAGAAAGAAGTAAGAAAGAAGTAAAAAAGAAGTATGAAAGAAGTAAGAAAGAAGAAAGAAAGCAGTAAGAAAGAAGTAAGAAAGAAATAAGAAAGAAAGAAGAAAGAAGAAAGAAAGAATTAGGAAAGAAGTAAGAAAGAAGTAAGAAAGAAAGAAGAAAGAAGTAAGAAAGAAGTAAGAAAGAAGTAAGAAAGTAGTAAGAAGGAATGAAGAAAGAAGTAAGAAAGAAGTAAGAAAGAAGAAAGAAAGAAGTAAGAAAGAAGAAAGAAACAAGTAAGAAATAAGTAAGAAAGAAGTAAGAAAGAAGTAAGAAAGAAAGAAGAAAGAAGTAAGAAAGAAGTAAGAAAGAAGAAAGAAGTAAGAAAGAAAGAAGTAAGAAAGAAGTAAGAAAGAAGTAAGAAAGAAGTAAGAAAGAAGTAAGAAAGGAGTAAGAAAGAAAGAAGAAAGAGGTAAGAAAGAAAGAAGAAAGAAGTAAGAAAGAAGTAAGAAAGAAGTAAGAAAGAATTAAGAAAGAAAGAAGTAAGAAAGGAGTAAGAAAGAAAGAAGGAAGAAGTAAGAAAGAAGTAAGAAAGAAGTATGAAAGAAGTAAGAAAGAAAGAAGAAAGAAGTAAGAAAGAAGTAAGAAAGAAGTATGAAAGAAGTAAGAAAGAAGAAAGAAAGAAGTATGAAAGAAGTAAGAAAGAAGAAAGAAAGAAGTAAGAAAGGAGTAAGAAAGAAAGAAGAAAGAGGTAAGAAAGAAAGAAGAAAGAAGTAAGAAAGAAGTAAGAAAGAAGTAAGAAAGAATTAAGAAAGAAAGAAGTAAGAAAGAAGTAAGAAAGAAGTAAGAAAGAAGTAAGAAAGGAGTAAGAAAGAAAGAAGTAAGAAAGAAGTAAGAAAGAAAGAAGAAAGAAGTAAGAAAGAAGTAAGAAAGAAGTAAGAAAGAAGTAAGAAGGAATGAAGAAAGAAGTAAGAAAGAAGAAAGAAAGAAGAAAGAAGTAAGAAAGAAGTAAGAAAGAAGTAAGAAAGAAGTAAGAAAGAATTAAGAAAGAAGTAAGAAAGAAAGAAGAAAGAAGTAAGAAAGAAGAAAGAAGTATGAAGGAAGTAAGAAAGAAGAAAGAAAGAAGTAAGAAAGAAGTAAGAAAGAAGTAAGAAAGAAGTAAGTAAGAAAGAAGAAAGAAGTAAGAAAGAAGTAAGAAAGAAGAAAGAAAGTAGTAAGAAAGAAGAAAGAAAGAAGTAAGAAA